>NC_048565.1:2379702-2455971 GCF_013265735.2 Oncorhynchus mykiss | reverse complement strand
CTGAGACCCCCCCCCCCCAGTCCTCTGGTATCCACCAGTAGAACCTGAGACCCCCCCCCCCAGTCCTCTGGTATCCACCAGTAGAACCTGAGACCCCCCCAGTCCTCTGGTATCCACCAGTAGAACCTGAGACCCCCCGGTCCTCTGGTTTCCACCAGTAGAACCTGAGACCCCCCCAGTCCTCTGGTATCCACCAGTAGAACCTGAGACCCCCCCCCCCCAGTCCTCTGGTATCCACCAGTAGAACCTGAGACCCCCCCAGTCCTCTGGTATTCACCAGTACAACCTGAGACCCCCCCCAGTCCTCTGGTATCCACCAGTACAACCTGAGACCCCCCCAGTCCTCTGGTATCCACCAGTAGAACCTGAGACCCCCCCAGTCCTCTGGTATCCACCAGTAGAACCTGAGACCCCCCCAGTCCTCTGGTATCCACCAGTAGAACCTGAGACCCCCCAGTCCTCTGGTATCCACCAGTAGAACCTGAGACCCCCCCCAGTCCTATGGTATCCATCAGTAGAGCCTGAGACCCCCCCCAGTCCTCTGGTATCCACCAGTAGAACCTGAGACCCCCCCAGTCCTCTGGTATCCACCAGTAGAACCTGAGACCCCCCCAGTCCTCTGGTATCCACCAGTAGAACCTGAGACCCCCCCAGTCCTCTGGTATCCACCAGTAGAACCTGAGACCCCCCCAGTCCTCTGGTATCCACCAGTAGAACCTGAGACCCCCCCCCCAGTCCTCTGGTATCCACCAGTAGAACCTGAGACCCCCCAGTCCTCTGGTATCCACCAGTACAACCTCAGACCCTCCAGTCTTCTGGTATCCACCAGTACAACCTGAGACCCCCCAGTCTTCTGGTATTCACCAATTACCCCTGAGACCCCACAGTCCTATGGTATCCACTAGTACCTCCTGAGACCCCCCCAGTCCTCTGGTATCCACCAGTACCTCCTGAGACCCCCCCAGTCCTCTGGTATCCACCAGTACCTCCTGAGACCCCCCCAGTCCTCTGGTATCCACCAGTACCTCCTGAGACCCCCGAGTCTTCTGGTATCCACCAGTACAAGCTCAGACCCCCCAGTCTTCTAGTATCATCCAGTACAACCTGAGACCCCCCAGTCTTCTGGTATTCACCAATTACCCCTGAGACCCCCCAGTCCTCTGGTATTCACCAGTACAACCTGAGGCCCCCCCAGTCCTCTGGTATCCACCAGTACATCCTGAGACCCCCCCAGTCCTCTGGTATCCACCAGTACCTCCTGAGACCCCCCCAGTCCTCTGGTATCCACCAGTACAAACTGAGACCCCCCCCCCCAGTCTTCTGGTATCCACCAGTAGAACCTGAGACCCACCCCCCCCAGTCCTCTGGTATCCACCAGTACAACCTCAGACCCCCCAGTCTTCTGGTATCCACCAGTACAACCTCAGACCCCCCAGTCTTCTGGTATCCACCAGTACAACCTGAGACCCCTCAGTCCTCTGGTATTCACCAATTACCCCTGAGACCCCCCCAGTCCTCTGGTATCCACCAGTAGAACCTGAGGCCCCCCAGTCCTCTGGTATCCACCAGTAGAACCTGAGACCCCCCCAGTCCTCTGGTATCCACCAGTAGAACCTGAGACCCCCCCAGTCCTCTGGTATCCACCAGTACCTCCTGAGACCCCCCAGTCTTCTGGTATCCACCAGTAGAACCTGAGACCCCCCAGTCCTCTGGTATCCACCAGTAGAACCTCAGACCCTCCAGTCTTCTGGTATCCACCAGTACAACCTGAGACCCCCCAGTCTTCTGGTATTCACCAATTACCCCTGAGACCCCACAGTCCTCTGGTATCCACTAGTACCTCCTGAGACCTCCCCAGTCCTCTGGTATCCACCAGTACCTCCTGAGACCCCCCCAGTCCTCTGGTATCCACCAGTACCTCCTGAGACCCCCCCAGTCCTCTGGTATCCACCAGTACCTCCTGAGACCCCCGAGTCTTCTGGTATCCACCAGTACAACCTGAGACCCCTCAGTCCTCTGGTATTCACCAATTACCCCTGAGACCCCCCCAGTCCTCTGGTATCCACCAGTAGAACCTGAGGCCCCCCAGTCCTCTGGTATCCGCCAGTAGAACCTGAGACCCCCCCAGTCCTCTGGTATCCACCAGTAGAACCTGAGACCCCCCCAGTCCTCTGGTATCCACCAGTACCTCCTGAGACCCCCCAGTCTTCTGGTATCCACCAGTAAAACCTCAGACCCCCCAGTCCTCTGGTATCCACCAGTACAACCTCAGACCCCCCAGTCTTCTGGTATCCACCAGTACAACCTGAGACCCCCCAGTCTTCTGGTATCCACCAGTACAACCTGAGACCCCCCAGTCTTCTGGTATCCACCAGTACAACCTGAGACCCCCCAGTCCTCTGGTATCCACCAGTACATCCTGAGACCCCCCCAGTCCTCTGGTATCCACCAGTACATCCTGAGACCCCCCCAGTCCTCTGGTATCCACCAGTAGAACCTGAGACCCCCCCAGTCCTCTGGTATCCACCAGTAGAACCTGAGACCCCCCCAGTCCTCTGGTATCCACCAGTAGAACCTGAGACCTCCCCAGTCCTCTGGTATCCACCAGTAGAACCTGAGACGCCCCCCCCAGTCCTCTGGTATCCACCAGTACAACCTGAGACCCCCCAGTCCTCTGGTATCCACCAGTAGAACCTGAGACCCCCCCAGTCCTCTGGTATCCACCAGTAGAACCTGAGACCCCCCCAGTCCTCTGGTATCCACCAGTACAACCTCAGACCCCCCAGTCTTCTGGTATCCACCAGTAAAACCTCATACCCCCCAGTCTTCTGGTATCCACCAGTACAACCTGAGACCCCCCAGTCTTCTGGTATTCACCAATTACTCCTGAGACCCCACAGTCCTCTGGTATCCACTAGTACCTCCTGAGACCCCCCCAGTCCTCTGGTATCCACCAGTACCTCCTGAGACCCCCCAGTCCTCTGGTATCCACCAGTACCCCCTGAGAACCCACAGTCCTCTGGTATCCACTAGTACCTCCTGAGACCCCCCCCAGTCCTCTGGTATCCACCAGTACAACCTGAGACCCCCCCAGTCCTCTGGTATCCACCAGTAGAACCTGAGACCCCCCCCAGTCCTCTGGTATCCACCAGTAGAACCTGAGACCCCCCCCAGTCCTCTGGTATCCACCAGTACAAACTGAGACCCCCCCCCCCCAGTCCTCTGGTATCCACCAGTACAAACTGAGACCCCCCCAGTCCTCTGGTATCCACCAGTACCTCCTGAGACCCCCCCAGTCCTCTGGTATCCACCAGTACCTCCTGAGACCCCCCCAGTCCTCTGGTATCCACCAGTACCTCCTGAGACCCCCCCAGTCCTCTGGTATCCACCAGTACCTCCTGAGACCCCCCCAGTCCTCTGGTATCCACCAGTACCTCCTGAGACCCCCCCAGTCCTCTGGTATCCACCAGTACCTCCTGAGACCCCCCCAGTCCTCTGGTATCCACCAGTACCTCCTGAGACCCCCCAGTCTTCTGGTATCCACCAGTACAACCTCAGACCCCCCAGTCTTCTGGTATCCACCAGTACAACCTGAGACCCCCCAGTCTTCTGGTATTCACCAATTACCCCTGAGACCCCCCAGTCCTCTGGTATTCACCAGTACAACCTGAGGCCCCCCCAGTCCTCTGGTATCCACCAGTACCTCCTGAGACCCCCCCAGTCCTCTGGTATCCACCAGTACAAACTGAGACCCCCCCCCCCAGTCTTCTGGTATCCACCAGTAGAACCTGAGACCCACCCCCCCCAGTCCTCTGGTATCCACCAGTACAACCTCAGACCCCCCAGTCTTCTGGTATCCACCAGTACCACCTCAGACCCCCCAGTCTTCTGGTATCCACCAGTACAACCTGAGACCCCCCAGTCCTCTGGTATTCACCAATTACCCCTGAGACCCCCCAGTCCTCTGGTATCCACCAGTACAACCTGAGACCCCCCCAGTCATCTGGTATCCACCAGTACAACCTGAGACCCCCCCAGTCCTCTGGTATCCACCAGTAGAACCTGAGACCCCCCAGTCCTCTGGTATCCACCAGTAGAACCTGAGACCCCCCCAGTCCTCTGGTATCCACCAGTAGAGCCTGAGACCCCCCCAGTCCTCTGGTATCCACCAGTAGAGCCTGAGACCCCCCCAGTCCTCTGGTATCCACCAGTAGAACCTGAGACCCCCCCCCAGTCCTCTGGTATCCACCAGTAGAACCTGAGACCCCCCCAGTCCTCTGGTATCCACCAGTAGAACCTGAGACACCCCCCCAGTCCTCTGGTATCCACCAGTAGAACCCGAGACCCCCCCAGTCCTCTGGTATCCACCAGTAGAACCTGAGGCCCCCCAGTCCTCTGGTATCCACCAGTTGAACCTGAGACCCCCCCCCTGTCCTCTGGTATCCACCAGTACAAGCTGAGACCACCCCAGTCCTCTGGTATCCACCAGTACAACCTGAGACCCCCCCAGTCCTCTGGTATCCGCCAGTAGAACCTGAGACCCCCCCCCCCCAGTCCTCTGGTATCCACCAGTAGAACCTGAGACCCCCCCCCAGTCCTCTGGTATCCACCAGTAGAACCTGAGACCCCCCCAGTCCTCTGGTATCCACCAGTAGAACCTGAGACCCCCCGGTCCTCTGGTTTCCACCAGTAGAACCTGAGACCCCCCCAGTCCTCTGGTATCCACCAGTAGAACCTGAGACCCCCCCCCCCAGTCCTCTGGTATCCACCAGTAGAACCTGAGACCCCCCCAGTCCTCTGGTATCCACCAGTACAACCTCAGACCCCCAGTCTTCTGGTATCCACCAGTACAACCTGAGACCCCCCAGTCTTCTGGTATTCAACAATTACCCCTGAGACCCCCCAGTCCTCTCGTATCCACCAGTACCTCCTGAGACCCCCCAGTCCTCTGGTATCCACCAGTACCTCCTGAGACCCCCCAGTCCTCTGGTATCCACCAGTACCCCCTGAGAACCCACAGTCCTCTGGTATCCACTAGTACCTCCTGAGACCCCCCCCAGTCCTCTGGTATCCACCAGTACAACCTGAGACCCCCCCAGTCCTCTGGTATCCACCAGTACAACCTGAGACCCCCCAGTCCTCTGGTATTCACCAATTACCCCTGAGACCCCCCAGTCCTCTGGTATTCACCAGTACAACCTGAGACCCCCCCAGTCCTCTGGTATCCACCAGTACAACCTGAGACCCCCCCAGTCCTCTGGTATCCACCAGTAGAACCTGAGACCCCCCCCAGTCCTCTGGTATCCACCAGTACAAACTGGGCCCCCCCCCCCCCAGTCCTCTGGTATCCACCAGTACCTCCTGAGACCCCCCCAGTCCTCTGGTATCCACCAGTACCTCCTGAGACCCCCCCAGTCCTCTGGTATCCACCAGTACCTCCTGAGACCCCCCAGTCTTCTGGTATTCACCAATTACCCCTGAGACCCCCCAGTCCTCTGGTATTCACCAGTACAACCTGAGGCCCCCCCAGTCCTCTGGTATCCACCAGTACAACCTGAGACCCCCCCAGTCCTCTGGTATCCACCAGTACAAACTGAGACCCCCCCCCCCCCAGTCTTCTGGTATCCACCAGTAGAACCTGAGACCCACCCCCCCAGTCCTCTGGTATCCACCAGTACAACCTCAGACCCCCCAGTCTTCTGGTATCCACCAGTACCACCTCAGACCCCCCAGTCTTCTGGTATCCACCAGTACAACCTGAGACCCCCCAGTCCTCTGGTATTCACCAATTACCCCTGAGACCCCCCAGTCCTCTGGTATCCACCAGTACAACCTGAGACCCCCCCAGTCCTCTGGTATCCACCAGTACAACCTGAGACCCCCCCAGTCCTCTGGTATCCACCAGTAGAACCTGAGACCCCCCAGTCCTCTGGTATCCACCAGTAGAACCTGAGACCCCCCCCAGGCCTCTGGTATCCACCAGTAGAACCTGAGACCTCCCCAGTCCTCTGGTATCCACCAGTAGAACCTGAGACACCCCCCCAGTCCTCTGGTATCCACCAGTAGAACCCGAGACCCCCCCAGTCCTCTGGTATCCACCAGTAGAACCTGAGGCCCCCCAGTCCTCTGGTATCCACCAGTTGAACCTGAGACCCCCCCCAGTCCTCTGGTATCCACCAGTACAAGCTGAGACCCCCCCCAGTCCTCTGGTATCCACCAGTACAACCTGAGACCCCCCCAGTCCTCTGGTATCCGCCAGTAGAACCTGAGACCCCCCAGTCCTCTGGTATCCACCAGTAGAACCTGAGACCCCCCCCCCCCCCCCCCAGTCCTCTGGTATCCACCAGTAGAACCTGAGACCCCCCCAGTCCTCTGGTATCCACCAGTAGAACCTGAGACCCCCCGGTCCTCTGGTTTCCACCAGTAGAACCTGAGACCCCCCCAGTCCTCTGGTATCCACCAGTAGAACCTGAGACCCCCCCCCCCAGTCCTCTGGTATCCACCAGTAGAACCTGAGACCCCCCCAGTCCTCTGGTATCCACCAGTACAACCTCAGACCCCCAGTCTTCTGGTATCCACCAGTACAACCTGAGACCCCCCAGTCTTCTGGTATTCACCAATTACCCCTGAGACCCCCCAGTCCTCTCGTATCCACCAGTACCTCCTGAGACCCCCCCAGTCCTCTGGTATCCACCAGTACAAACTGAGACCCCCCCCCCCCCCAGTCTTCTGTATCCACCAGTAGAACCTGAGACCCCCCCCAGTCCTCTGGTATCCACCAGTACAACCTCAGACCCCCCAGTCTTCTGGTATCCACCAGTACAACCTCAGACCCCCCCAGTCCTCTGGTATTCACCAATTACCCCTGAGACCCACCCAGTCCTCTGGTATCCACCAGTAGAACCTGAGACCTCCCCAGTCCTCTGGTATCCACCAGTAGAACCTGAGACCCCCCCAGTCCTCTGGTATCCACTAGTACCTCCTGAGACCCCCCCAGTCCTCTGGTATCCACCAGTACCTCCTGAGACCCCCCCAGTCCTCTGGTATCCACCAGTACCTCCTGAGACCCCCCCAGTCCTCTGGTATCCACCAGTACCTCCTGAGACCCCCCCAGTCCTCTGGTATCCACCAGTACCTCCTGAGACCCCCCCCAGTCCTCTGGTATCCACCAGTACCTCCTGAGACCCCCCCAGTCCTCTGGTATCCACCAGTACCTCCTGAGACCCCCCCAGTCCTCTGGTATCCACCAGTACCTCCTGAGACCCCCCCAGTCCTCTGGTATCCACCAGTACAAACTGAGACCCCCCCCCCCCCCCCAGTCTTCTGGTATCCACCAGTAGAACCTGAGACCCCCCCCCCCCCCAGTCCTCTGGTATCCACCAGTACAACCTCAGACCCCCCAGTCTTATGGTATCCACCAGTGCAACCTCAGACGCCCCAGTCTTCTGGTGTCCACCAGTACAACCTGAGACCCCCCAGTCCTCTTGTATTCACCAATTACCCCTGAGACCCCCCAGTCCTCTGGTATCCACCAGTACAACCTGAGACCCCCCCAGTCCTCTGGTATCCACCAGTACAACCTGAGACCCCCCCAGTCCTCTGGTATCCACCAGTAGAACCTGAGAACCCCCAGTCCTCTGGTATCCACCAGTAGAACCTGAGACCCCCCCCCAGTCCTCTGGTATCCACCAGTAGAACCTGAGACCCCCCCTGTCCTCTGGTATCCACCAGTACAACCTCAGACCCCCCCAGTCCTCTGGTATCCACCAGTAGAACCTGAGACCCCCCCAGTCCTCTGGTATCCACCAGTACAACCTGAGACCCCCCCAGTCCTCTGGTATCCACCAGTACAACCTGAGACCCCCCCCCCCAGTCCCCTGGTATCCACCAGTAGAACCTGAGACCCCCCCAGTCCTCTGGTATCCACCAGTAGAACCTGAGACCCCCCCAGTCCTCTGGTATCCACCAGTAGAACCTGAGACCCCCCCAGTCCTCTGGTATCCACCAGTAGAACCTGAGACCCCCCCAGTCCTCTGGTATCCACCAGTAGAACCTGAGACCCCCCCCCCCCCCCCAGTCCTCTGGTATCCACCAGTAGAACCTGAGACCCCCCCAGTCCTCTGGTATCCACCAGTACAACCTCAGACCCCCCCAGTCCTCTGGTATCCACCAGTAGAACCTGAGACCCCCCCAGTCCTCTGGTATCCACCAGTACAACCTGAGACCCCCCCAGTCTTCTGGTATCCACCAGTACAACCTCAGACCCCCCAGTCTTCTGGTATCCACCAGTACAACCTCAGACCCCCCAGTCTTCTGGTATCCACCAGTACAACCTGAGACCCCCCAGTCCTCTGGTATTCACCAATTACCCCTGAGACCCCCCAGTCCTCTGGTATCCACCAGTACAACCTGAGACCCCCCCAGTCCTCTGGTATCCACCAGTACAAACTGAGACCCCCCCAGTCCTCTGGTATCCACCAGTACAAACTGAGACCCCCCAGTCTTCTTGTATCCACCAGTACAACCTGAGACCCCCCCAGTCCTCTGGTATTCACCAATTACCCCTGAGACCCCCCCAGTCCAATGGTATCCACCAGTAGAACCTGAGACCTCCCCAGTCCTCTGGTATCCACCAGTAGAACCTGAGACCCCCCCAGTCCTCTGGTATCCACTAGTACCTCCTGAAACCCCCCCCCCCAGTCCTCTGGTATCCACCAGTACCTCCTGAGACCCCCCCAGTCCTCTGGTATCCACCAGTACCTCCTGAGACCCCCCCAGTCCTCTGGTATCCACCAGTACAAACTGAGACCCCCCCCCCCCCCAGTCTTCTGGTATCCACCAGTACAACCTCAGACCCCCCAGTCTTCTGGTATCCACCAGTACAACCTGAGACCCCCCCAGTCCTCTGGTATCCACCAGTACAACCTGAGACCCCCCCAGTCCTCTGGGATCCACCAGTAGAACCTGAGAACCCCCAGTCCTCTGGTATCCACCAGTAGAACCTGAGACCCCCCCAGTCCTCTGGTATCCACCAGTAGAACCTGAGACCCCCCCCAGTCCTCTGGTATCCACCAGTAGAACCTGAGACCCCCCCCCCCCCAGTCCTCTGGTATCCACCAGTAGAACCTGAGACCCCCCCCCCCAGTCCTCTGGTATCCACCAGTAGAACCTGAGACCCCCCCCCCCCCCCAGTCCTCTGGTATCCACCAGTAGAACCTGAGACCCCCCCCAGTCCTCTGGTATCCACCAGTAGAACCTGAGACCCCCCAGTCCTCTGGTATCCACCAGTACAACCTGAGACCCCCCCCCCCCAGTCCTCTGGTATCCACCAGTAGAACCTGAGACCCCCCCAGTCCTCTGGTATCCACCAGTACAACCTCAGACCCCCCCAGTCCTCTGGTATCCACCAGTAGAACCTGAGACCCCCCCAGTCCTCTGGTATCCACCAGTACAACCTGAGACCCCCCCAGTCTTCTGGTATCCACCAGTACAACCTCAGACCCCCCAGTCTTCTGGTATCCACCAGTACAACCTCAGACCCCCCCAGTCTTCTGGTATCCACCAGTACAACCTGAGACCCCCCAGTCCTCTGGTATTCACCAATTACCCCTGAGACCCCCCAGTCCTCTGGTATCCACCAGTACAACCTGAGACCCCCCCAGTCCTCTGGTATCCACCAGTACAAACTGAGACCCCCCCAGTCCTCTGGTATCCACCAGTACAAACTGAGACCCCCCAGTCTTCTTGTATCCACCAGTACAACCTGAGACCCCCCCAGTCCTCTGGTATTCACCAATTACCCCTGAGACCCCCCCAGTCCAATGGTATCCACCAGTAGAACCTGAGACCCCCCCAGTCCTCTGGTATCCACTAGTACCTCCTGAGACCCCCCCAGTCCTCTGGTATCCACTAGTACCTCCTGAGACCCCCCCAGTCCTCTGGTATCCACCAGTACCTCCTGAGACCCCCCCAGTCCTCTGGTATCCACCAGTACCTCCTGAGACCCCCCCAGTCCTCTGGTATCCACCAGTACCTCCTGAGACCCCCCCAGTCCAATGGTATCCACCAGTAGAACCTGAACCCCCCCCCCCCCCCCCAGTCCTCTGGTATCCACCAGTACAACCTCAGACCCCCCAGTTTTCTGGTATCCACCAGTACAACCTGAGACCCCCCAGTCCTCTTGTATTCACCAATTACCCCTGAGACCCCCCAGTCCTCTGGTATCCACCAGTAGAACCTGAGACCCCCCCCAGTCCTCTGGTATCCACCAGTAGAACCTGAGACCCCCCCCCCCCCAGTCCTCTGGTATCCACCAGTAGAACCTGAGACCCCCCCAGTCCTCTGGTATCCACCAGTAGAACCTGAGACCCCCCCCCCCCCCCCCAGTCCTCTGGTATCCACCAGTAGAACCTGAGACCCCCCCCCCCCCCCCCCCCCCCCCCCCCCCCCCCCCCCCCCCAGTCCTCTGGTATCCACCAGTAGAACCTGAGACCCCCCCAGTCCTCTGGTATCCACCAGTACAACCTGAGACCCCCCCAGTCCTCTGGTATCCACCAGTACAACCTGAGACCCCCCCAGTCTTCTGGTATCCACCAGTACAACCTCAGACCCCCCAGTCTTCTGGTATCCACCAGTACAACCTGAGACCCCCCAGTCCTCTGGTATTCACCAATTACCCCTGAGACCCCCCAGTCCTCTGGTATCCACCAGTACAACCTGAGACCCCCCCAGTCCTCTGGTATCCACCAGTACAAACTGAGACCCCCCCCCCCAGTCCTCTGGTATCCACCAGTACAAACTGAGACCCCCCAGTCTTCTGGTATCCACCAGTACAACCTGAGACCCCCCATTCCTCTGGTATCCACTGGTATTACAGACAGTACAGTCCACTGGTATCCACTCGTATTTAAGGACTATAGATGCTGGCAGGTCTGCATCCAGTCCAGTCCTCTGGTATCCACCAGTCCAGTCCTCTGTTATCCACTCGTATTTAAGGACTATAGATGCTGGCAGGTCTGCATCCAGTCCAGTCCTCTGGTATCCACCAGTCCAGTCCTCTGTTATCCACTCGTATTTAAGGACTATAGATGCTGGCAGGTCTGCATCCAGTCCAGTCCTCTGGTATCCACCAGTCCAGTCCTCTGGTATCCACTCGTATTTAAGGACTATAGATGCTGGCAGGTCTGCATCCAGTCCAGTCCTCTGGTATCCACCAGTCCATTCCTCTGGTATCCACTCGTATTTAAGGACTATAGATGCTGGCAGGTCTGCATCCAGTCCAGTCCTCTGGTATCCACCAGTCCAGTCCTCTGGTATCCACTCGTATTTAAGGACTATAGATGCTGGCAGGGCTGCATCCAGTCCAGTCCTCTGGTATCCACCAGTCCAGTCCTCTGGTATCCACCAGTCCAGTCCTCTGTTATCCACTCGTATTTAAGGACTATAGATGCCGGCAGGTCTGCATCCAGTCCAGTCCTCTGGTATCCACTCGTATTTAAGGACTATAGATGCTGGCAGGTCTGCATCCAGTCCAGTCCTCTGGTATCCACTCGTATTTAAGGACTATAGATGCTGGCAGGTCTGCATCCAGTCCAGTCCTCTGGTATCCACCAGTCCAGTCCTCTGGTATCCACTCGTATTTAAGGACTATAGATGCTGGCAGGGCTGCATCCAGTCCAGTCCTCTGTTATCCACTCGTATTTAAGGACTATAGATGCTGGCAGGTCTGCATCCGGTCCAGTCCTCTGGTATCCACCAGTCCAGTCCTCTGTTATCCACTCGTATTTAAGGACTATTGATGCTGGCAGGTCTGCATCCAGTCCAGTCCTCTGGTATCCACCAGTCCAGTCCTCTGGTATCCACTCGTATTTAAGGACTATAGACGCTGGCAGGGCTGCATCCAGTCCAGTCCTCTGGTATCCACCAGTCCAGTCCTCTGGTATCCACTCGTATTTAAGGACTATAGATGCTGGCAGGTCTGCATCCAGTCCAGTCCTCTGGTATCCACCAGTCCAGTCCTCTGGTATCCACTCGTATTTAAGGACTATAGATGCTGGCAGGTCTGCATCCAGTCCAGTCCTCTGGTATCCACCAGTCCAGTCCTCTGGTATCCACTCGTATTTAAGGACTATAGATGCTGGCAGGGCTGCATCCAGTCCAGTCCTCTGGTATCCACCAGTCCAGTCCTCTGGTATCCACCAGTCCAGTCCTCTGTTATCCACTCGTATTTAAGGACTATAGATGCTGGAAGGTCTGCATCCAGTCCAGTCCTCTGGTATCCACTCGTATTTAAGGACTATAGATGCTGGCAGGTCTGCATCCAGTCCAGTCCTCTGGTATCCACCAGTCCAGTCCTCTGTTATCCACTCGTATTTAAGGACTATTGATGCTGGCAGGTCTGCATCCAGTCCAGTCCTCTGGTATCCACCAGTCCAGTCCTCTGGTATCCACTCGTATTTAAGGACTATAGACGCTGGCAGGGCTGCATCCAGTCCAGTCCTCTGGTATCCACTCGTATTTAAGGACTATAGTTGCTGGCAGGTCTGCATCCAGTCCAGTCCTCTGGTATCCACCAGTCCAGTCCTCTGGTATCCACTCGTATTTAAGGACTATAGATGCTGGCAGGGCTGCATCCAGTCCAGTCCTCTGGTATCCACTCGTATTTAAGGACTATAGTTGCTGGCAGGTCTGCATCCAGTCCAGTCCTCTGGTATCCACCAGTCCAGTCCTCTGGTATCCACTCGTATTTAAGGACTATAGATGCTGGCAGGGCTGCATCCAGTCCAGTCCTCTGGTATCCACCAGTCCAGTCCTCTGGTATCCACTCGTATTTAAGGACTATAGATGCTGGCAGGTCTGCATCCAGTCCAGTCCTCTGGTATCCACTCGTATTTAAGGACTATAGATGCTGGCAGGGCTGCATCCAGTCCAGTCCTCTGGTATCCACTCGTATTTAAGGACTATAGATGCTGGCAGGGCTGCATCCAGTCCAGTCCTCTGGTATCCACTCGTATTTAAGGACTATAGATGCTGGCAGGTCTGCGTCCAGTCCAGTCCTCTGGTATCCACCAGTCCAGTCCTCTGGTATCCACTCGTATTTAAGGACTATAGATGCTGGCAGGTCTGCATCCAGTCCAGTCCTCTGGTATCCACCAGTCCAGTCCTCTGGTATCCACTCGTATTTAAGGACTATAGATGCTGGTAGGTCTGCATCCAGTCCAGTCCTCTGGTATCCCACTCACATTTAAGGACTATAGATGCTGGCAGGTCTGCATCCAGTCCAGTCCTCTGGTATCCACCAGTCCAGTCCTCTGGTATCCACTCGTATTTAAGGACTATAGATGCTGGCAGGTCTGCATCCAGTCCAGTCCTCTGGTATCCACCAGTCCAGTCCTCTGGTATCCACTCATATTTAAGGACTATAGATGCTGGCAGGTCTGCATCCAGTCCAGTCCTCTGGTATCCACCAGTCCAGTCCTCTGGTTTCCACTCGTATTTAAGGACTATAGATGCTGGCAGGTCTGCATCCAGTCCAGTCCTCTGGTATCCACCAGTCCAGTCCTCTGGTATCCACTCGTATTTAAGGACTATAGATGCTGGCAGGTCTGCATCCAGTCCAGTCCTCTGGTATCCACCAGTCCAGTCCTCTGGTATCCACCAGTCCAGTCCTCTGTTATCCACTCGTATTTAAGGACTATAGATGCTGGCAGGTCTGCATCCAGTCCAGTCCTCTGTTATCCACTCGTATTTAAGGACTATAGATGCTGGCAGGTCTGCATCCAGTCCAGTCCTCTGGTATCCACTCGTATTTAAGGACTATAGATGCTGGCAGGTCTGCATCCAGTCCAGTCCTCTGTTATCCACTCGTATTTAAGGACTATAGATGCTGGCAGGTCTGCATCCCAAATGGCACCACATTCCCTTTTTATGCTGTATTTATGCCTTAGTAGTTTATGTGTCGGGTGGTCAGTCTGTTATATCTGTCTTAGAGAGCCTACTGACAAGTGGAGTTTATGAGTGGGGTTAAGATGTCAGACTGAGCCAGCCGCCAGAGCCTCTGTCCCCTCTCTCATTTCCTTCTCTCTACTCACACTCTCCTTTCCTCTTCTCCTCTCCTCCATCCCTCCTTCTGAATCTGGCCACCTTTCCCTACCTTTCCTCCTCTCCCTTCTACTCTCCCTCCTCCTCCTCTCCCTTCTACTCTCCCTCTTCCTCCTCTCCCTTCTACTCTCCCTCCTCCTCCTCTCCCTTCTACTCTCCCTCCTCCTCCTCTCCCTTCTACTCTCCCTCCTCCTCCTCTCCCTTCTACTCTCCCTCCTCCTCCTCTCCCTTCTACTACTCTCCCTCCTCTCCCTTCTACTACTCTCCCTCCTCCTCCTCTCCCTTCTACTCTCCCTTCTACTCTCTCTTCTACTCTCTCTCCTCCTCCTCCTCTCCCTACTCCTCCCCTCCTCTCCTATCCCTCCCTTTGTCCAATGTCCCCCAGCCTGACCTCCAGGAAGAGGTGGGAGGAATGTAATGGCTTGATACTAAGTGGGTACCCTGACCATCACGCCCCCCTGACCACTCCTCTTCCCTCAATCGCCCTCTGTCCCTCCCCTCTCCCCCACCCAACCCAACACCCCCCAATACCTCCCCGTTGCCCCTCCACCCTAACACCCCCCTGACCCCCTAGGCTACTGTTTCAGCCACTGTGTCCCCAGCAACCTCCTGGCTCGCTTTCTCTGTCTCTGCAATGTCCTTGATATGGCAGGCCGTGAACAGATGTCCCTCCTTCTCTCCTTTCCTCCCTCCCTTCCTTCCTTCCAGCCCTCCTCCTCGTCTCCCAACCTCCTGGCTCGCTTTCTCTGTCTCTGCAATGTCCTTGATATGGCAGGCCGTGAACAGATGTCCTTCCTCCCTTCCCTCCTTCCTTCCCTCCCTTCCTTCCTGCCTTCCTTCCAGCCCTCCTCCTCGTCTCCCGGCCTCCCGGTGGCGGGAGATAAATGTGAGAGCGAGGAGATGTCAGGCCGGCGACAGCTGAGTCTCTACGGTTTCACCAGATGTCTGTCTGCCGCGCGCCCGTGTGTTCTGTCGCTAACCTTCAGCGGGCTGTACACGAGATGAGCTGCCCCCCCCCCTGCCCCCCCCCTGGCCGTACTTTGGATGTACCGGTGCGAATCCCAAATGACACCTTATTCCCTATAAAGTGCACTTATTTCAACCAGAGCCCTACACTATACAGGGTGCCAATATTTTCACAGTGTCGAACTCACTTGAGGTGTAAACCAGAATCTATATGGGGCGTCAAAGCTTGCACGGCTTAGGCATTCTGCGGAGTTATTTACATGAGCTTGAGTAGCTCTGCGTTGATGAACTGTTTTCCCAGCTGGAGCTGTGCTGATGGAGTGAGTGTTTCTGTGTGGTGGAATAACGACTGTAACTCCTACACGTACTGCAGTGTTACGTTCAATGTTCTCCGTAGCCAAGTAACCAGTTGATAAACAGGTGATTCACAGGAGTCCAATAGCCCTTTGCATCGACGAACTGGGTACTGTGTCACACAAAGCTACTTGCCTTAAGCAGAGTCACAGCTACCCGCGCCGGGCACACACTGGTTGAATCAATGTTGCGGTCACGTCGTTTCAGTGAAAGGAAGTTGAACCAACGTGAAATAGACATTGAATTGACGTCTGTGCCCAGTGGGTAGACTATACTGGAGAGTGGCACACTAAATGGTCCTAAATGGCACCCTATAGGGTCACATGACCCTGCTCACCTAAGCAGAATCACACCTGGACCTGCTGAGATCAGTATGACTAGTGTTTAAATAACTCCTGTGTGTACTAGAGGGTTCTTACACGAGCCCTCGGGTTTTCCGATGATGCTGGACGGATAGATAGATCCAATAGTCTTCAACAAGACGTGGTTGCTGGGCTGTCTAAAATGTCAGAGGTGCTTGCTGAGCTTTTCCTCCCAGTACCATCTAATATTTTAAACTGCCTCCCTTCCTGGTCCCTGGGCCTGTGGGCTAGGGCTGCCTCCCTTCCTGGGCCTGTGGGCTAGGGCTGCCTCCCTTCCTGGGCCTGTGGGCTAGGGCTGCCTCCCTTCCTGGGCCTGTGGGCTAGGGCTGCCTCCCTTCCTGGGCCTGTGGGCTAGGGCTGCCTCCCTTCCTGGGCCTGTGGGCTAGGGCTGCCTCCCTTCCTGGGCCTGTGGGCTAGGGCTGCCTCCCTTCCTGGGCCTGTGGGCTAGGGCTGCCTCCCTTCCTGGGCCTGTGGGCTAGGGCTGCCTCCCTTCCTGGGCCTGTGGGCTAGGGCTGCCTCCCTTCCTGGGCCTGTGGGCTAGGGCTGCCTCCCTTCCTGGGCCTGTGGGCTAGGGCTGCCTCCCTTCCTGGGCCTGTGGGCTAGGGCTACCTCCCACCCTGGCCCCTGGGCCTGTGGGCTAGGGATGCCTTCCATCCTGGCCCCTGGGCCTGTGGGCTAGGGATGCCTTCCATCCTGACCCCTGGGCCTGTGGGCTAGGGATGCCTTCCATCCTGGCCCCTGGGCCTGTGGGCTAGGGCTGCCTCCCATCCTGGCCCCTGGGCCTGTGGGCTAGGGCTGCCTCCCTTCCTGGTACCTGGGCCTGTGGGCTAGGGCGGCCTCCCTTCCTGGCCCCTGCGCCTGCCTACTGTGGACACTGAAGCCTGACCATGCCCCCTAGTTATCCAGTAGCAGTCTGATCAGCCTGGCTGTAGCCTCGGTAGCAGTCTGATCAGCCTGGCTGTAGCCTCGGTAGCATGGCCCAGAGGAGCTGTGGAGGCTGGCTGCCGGCTGGTGGGCCGTGGCAACAGCTGGCTGTGGGGGCAGACCGGGCATAGTAGAGTCAGCACTGCAGCACTATGTGGCATGGAAAGTGTCTTATCCAGACAGACATGGTGGCAAAGTACCCTCTGCTGTGCCGCAGAAATGGGAAGTGATGTACCAACCGTGCTATACCACGCAGTTGAGTGATCAAGGATCCCAGACACACACTGCTGTTGTTGTTGTTGTTCACCATATTCTGGTACAGTGTCCTGATGAGGACTGCTGTTCACCATATTCTAGTACAGTGTCCTGATGAGGACTGTTGTTGTTCACCATATTCTAGTACAGTGTCCTGATGAGGACTGCTGTTCACCATATTCTAGTACAGTGTCCTGATGAGGACTGTTGTTGTTCACCATATTCTAGTACAGTGTCCTGATGAGGACTGCTGTTGTTGTTCACCATATTCTAGTACACTGTCCTGATGAGGACTGCTGTTCACCATATTCTAGTACACTGTCCTGATGAGGACTGCTGTTCACCATATTCTAGTACAGTGTCCTGATGAGGACTGTTGTTGTTCACCATATTCTGGTACAGTGTCCTGATAAGGACTGTTGTTGTTCACCATATTCTGGTACAGTGTCCTGATGAGGACTGTTGCTGTTCACCATATTCTGGTACAGTGTCCTGATGAGGACTGTTGTTGTTCACCATATTCTGGTACAGTGTCCTGATGAGGACTGTTGTTCACCATATTCTAGTACAGTGTCCTGATGAGGACTGCTGTTGTTGTTCACCATATTCTGGTACAGTGTCCTGATGAGGACTGCTGTTGTTGTTCACCATGTTCTAGTACAGTGTCCTGATGAGGACTGCTGTTGTTGTTCACCATATTCTAGTACAGTGTCCTGATGAGGACTGCTGTTGTTGTTCACCAGGTTCTAGTACAGTGTCCTGATGAGGACTATTGTTGTTGTTCACCATGTTCTAGTACAGTGTCCTGATGAGGACTGCTGTTGTTGTTCACCATATTCTAGTACACTGTCCTGATGAGGACTGCTGTTCACCATATTCTAGTACAGTGTCCTGATGAGGACTGTTGCTGTTCACCATATTCTGGTACAGTGTCCTGATGAGGACTGTTGTTGTTCACCATATTCTTGTACAGTGTCCTGATGAGGACTGTTGCTGTTCACCATATTCTGGTACAGTGTCCTGATGAGGACTGTTGCTGTTCACCATATTCTGGTACAGTGTCCTGATGGGGACTGTTGTTGTTCACCATATTCTGGTACAGTGTCCTGATGAGGACTGCAGTTGACCATATTCTAGTACAGTGTCCTGATGAGGACTGCTGTTGTTGTTCACCATATTCTAGTACAGTGTCCTGATGAGGACTGTTGTTGTTCACCATGTTCTAGTACAGTGTCCTGATGAGGACTGTTGTTGTTCACCATGTTCTAGTACAGTGTCCTGATGAGGACTGTTGCTGTTCACCATATTCTAGTACAGTGTCCTGATGAGGACTGCTGTTGTTCACCATATTCTAGTACAGTGTCCTGATGAGGACTGCTGTTGTTGTTCACCATGTTCTAGTACAGTGTCCTGATGAGGACTGCTGTTGTTGTTCACCATGTTCTAGTACAGTGTCCTGATGAGGACTGTTGCTGTTCACCATATTCTGGTACAGTGTCCTGATGAGGACTGTTGTTGTTGTTCACCATATTCTAGTACAGTGTCCTGATGAGGACTGTTGTTGTTCACCATGTTCTAGTACAGTGTCCTGATGAGGACTGTTGTTGTTGTTCACCATATTCTAGTACAGTGTCCTGATGAGGACTGCTGTTGTTGACTGAGTTGAGCTTGGTCGAAGTAGGGCACCGTGTAGGGAATAGGGGTTCATTTGGGACGCCAGTAAAACGTGTGTGTGTGTGTGTAAGCTGGACAGGTGAAGCTGTGGCCTCCGATCATACGGATTACTGCTTTGAGATGTAGAAAACAAAAGTAGACGTTCAGTTCCAGCTTACTGCTTCTCCCCTTCAGGATTCCGGTAATCCACCCCCAGCCCTTCTTAGATGGCCTTGATAAGAGATGTCTAATGAGTGATGTGTTTTTCCTCTGTTGATGACTGTCTGTGACTCAGTATAACGTAGGGTGCGGCAGTGTGATGACAGAATAGGGGGTCACACACCTACACACGCACACACACGCGCACACACACAACAGTGTGAGGTACTCACAGACCCGTCCTCGTCACCTCTCCATTGTTCTTTATGAAACAATCCTGATGTGAGGAAACGCAGGTTGTTGAGCAACAAGCCACCACACCATGGAACTTGATTTGTATGGGAAGAACATCTTTCATTTACCTTGACTTCATTAAAGACTTAATTGAAGACTTAATTGAAGAGTGGGCAGAAAAAGTAAGTCTTGTCCCAGGCCCCCAGAGACTGTGTGTGTGTGTGTGTGTGTGTTCTGAACGTAAAGCGGATGTCCACGACTCTGTTCCCTGGAAATTCAAACGGCTAATCTGCATCCCAAGGGAGACCCAATTCCCTTCACCCTGGTCTATAGTAGTGCACTACAGTATACAGGTGCACCCTGGTCTATAGTAGTGCACTACAGTATACAGGTTCACCCTGGTCTATAGTAGTGCACTACAGTATACAGGTTCACCCTGGTCTATAGTAGTGCACTGCAGGTTCACCCTGGTCTATAGTAGTGCACTACAGGTCCACCCTGGTCTATAGTAGTGCACTACAGTATACAGGTTCACCCTGGTCTATAGTAGTGCACTACAGTATACAGGTTCACCCTGGTCTATAGTAGTGCACTACAGTATACAGGTGCACCCTGGTCTATAGTAGTGCACTACAGTATACAAGTTCACCCTGGTCTATAGTAGTGCACTACAGTATACAGGTTCACCCTGGTCTATAGTAGTGCACTACAGTATACAGGTGCACCCTGGTCTATAGTAGTGCACTACAGGTTAACCCTGGTCTATAGTAGTGCACTACAGTATACAGGTTAACCCTGGTCTATAGTAGTGCACTACAGGTTAACCCTGGTCTATAGTAGTGCACTACAGGTTTACCCTGGTCTATAGTAGTGCACTACAGGTTCACCCTGGTCTATAGTAGTGCACTACAGGTTCACCCTGGTCTATAGTAGTGCACTACAGTATACAGGTTCACCCTGGTCTATAGTAGTGCACTACAGTATACAGGTTCACCCTGGTCTATAGTAGTGCACTACAGGTTCACCCTGGTCTATAGTAGTGCACTACAGGTTCACCCTGGTCTATAGTAGTGCACTACAGGTTCACCCTGGTCTATAGTAGTGCACTACAGTATACAGGTTAACCCTGGTCTATAGTAGTGCACTACAGGTTAACCCTGGTCTATAGTAGTGCACTACAGGTTCACCCTGGTCTATAGTAGTGCACTACAGTATACAGGTTCACCCTGGTCTATAGTAGTGCATTACAGTATACAGGTTCACCCTGGTCTATAGTAGTGCACTACAGTATACAGGTTCACCCTGGTCTATAGTAGTGCACTACAGTATACAGGTTCACCCTGGTCTATAGTAGTGCACTACAGGTTCACCCTGGTCTATAGTAGTGCACTACAGGTTAACCCTGGTCTATAGTAGTGCACTACAGGTTAACCCTGGTCTATAGTAGTGCACTACAGGTTAACCCTGGTCTAGAGTAGTGCACTACAGGTTCACCCTGGTCTATAGTAGTGCACTACAGGTTAACCCTGGTCTATAGTAGTGCACTACAGGGAATAGGGTGCCATTTAGAACAAATTCTTACACCTCTTCATGTGTTTAGTGAGATTCATTTCATCAGAATTGGTCCCAGATTCTCAGCTATCTGACAGAGTTCTGCCTCTGGCTAAGTGTCACGCTTCTGAGATCCCCTGGGATCATTTACTGTGTGTGTGTGTGTGTGTGTGTGTCCCAGCTAACAACTAACGTTCCCACAACTTTAGAAACGTTCCCTTAAGAGTCTCATTAGGTCTTTAACTAATTACTCATGGGAATGTTTCCAAGAGCCTGTTCCCCTAATATAACTTACCCAGAACGTGGTTACCGTGTTCTCAGAACTTAGGTCTTAACATTCTAGACATGTTAAATGACAACGTGACAAGAGCATTAACGTGTCCCGTTTTCTGTGGATTAGGTGAATGTTCCATCAACGTCCCACCCAATATAAACAGAACATGGCTACCATGGTTACCATGCTCTCAGTATACAAGATGTGAACGTTCTAGACATGTTTCATGGGAACATTGCAGAAAGGGATGTCGTCTGATGATCCCAAAGAAACATTCTCCTCCCCCCTCCCCCCCAAAAAATATGTTCATTACACGTCTTGTTACTGTTGCCGAGCCAATCGAGGCCCTGATTGGTGAACCACTGATCCATTCATGGCTCGTCATCTGTTGTCAAGGAATACTCAAACTGTTTTCAACGTACATATTTGAGATACATGATTCCATTGCGAATGTTCAGTAATTATTATTCAACATGTCCTCACCTGGGATTTGAACTCGCAACCTGTTGGTTCACGGTACTCCGATCTCCCCTCTACTCCTCCATGTCTGTGTCAGCTATCAGTTCATCTGACTAGTCTCATCATTCAGTTGATTTTATTGACTTCTTTCAGAAATGTAAGAGCTCTTTCTGTTTAGTTTTCTAAAGTTGGTGCTTTTCTAGACTTTTTAACAGAGCTGAGATTTACTTCGAAAGTGTATTCACCCTGTTCCTTACAGCCTTTCAACTATCAAGTTGTTTCAGATTTACACAAGTGCCTAGCGAAAAGGGTGTAGGGCTTCTTCTGGACAGGAGAGGTCCTAACTATACTGGCCCAATTAGCACATGGCCTAGAGATATCCCTTATTGTTGACAGTGGTTAGGTTGTCATTGGTGCTGGTGGTTCAAAACCCTTTAGGGGAGTCACCCTACTCACATGTTAATGTCACCAGTTAGATCACGCCTACCTGATCTAATGAAAGCCACATTTCCACTACCTCATATATGATCTGTATAGCAAAGCGAGCTCTTCGCTCTCGTGTTCCACATATACCTGGTAGAAAACAAAACTCATTTTAATTATGTCAGATAGGTGTGTAGTTAACTGTTGACAAATAATGACAGAAACATATTGTTGCGTGTAACGGGTTTCCTGAGATCTTAAACATTTACTAGCTTAAATAACAAATGGACAGAGACGGATATATGGTTAACGCCAACAGGTGTTTTGTTACACTGCGCGGGGTAACGGAGAGCTACACTAAACAACCTACCTAGCCTGAACTAGCTGGCCATAACTAGCTGGCCATAAATCCCAGGCCAGCAGGACTTCTCTCCCCAGAGAGATAATCATGAGAGGGAGTGAAATGGGGCTCTCCCCACTAGTTATATCCCCACAAACCTACATCAATTGTGCAAGTTCTCCCACTTAAAAAGATGAGAGAGGCCTGTAATTTATCATAGGTACACTTCAACTATGACAGACAAAATGAGAAGAAAAAAATCCAGAAAATCTTCCTCCTCCTCACAGTAGGAAGGATCGGAGGACCAATGCGCAGCGTGGTGTTCATTTATAACTCAGAACACTAAAGAATAAAACGACAAAGAGAACGAAATGAAACCGAAACAGTTCTGTCTGGTGCAGAATACAAACACTCAACAGAAAATAATCACCCACCACTCAAAGGTGAAACCAGGCTTGCCTAAGTATGGTTCTCAATCAGGGACGACGATTGACAGCTGCCTCTGATTGAGAACCACACCAGGCCAAACACAGAAATACCAAATTATAGAAAAAAGAACAGACTGCCCACCCCAACTCACGCCCTGACCATACTAAGACAAAACAAAGGAACTACGGTCAGAATGTGACAGCTATATATATTGTGTGTGTGTGTGTGTGTGTATATATATATATATATATATATATATATATATATACACACACACAATATATATAGCTGATGTAAGATGGGCTTTATAAATTTGATTTGAAATTGTCTCGTCCCATGGCGGTCCAGCTGGAGCGGTTGTATCTTGGGGATGATGTGTTGAACCCACAGGTAGGTGTGGACACCGACAACCCACAGGTAGGTGTGGAGGGGCAATAGGTGGATCAGTGTAATGGTGCCCCTACTGTCTCTCTGTGGTGTAGAGCTTTAGTGGTGCCTCTACTGTCTCTCTGTGGTGCCCCTACGGTCTCTCTGTGGTGCCCCTACTGTCTCTCTGTGGTGTAGAGCCCAGTGGTGCCCCTACTGTCTCAGTGGTGTAGAGCCCTGTGGTGTCCCTACTGTCTCAGTGGTGTAGAGCCTTAGTGGTGCCTCTACTGTCTCTATGTGGTGCCCCTACTGTCTCTCTGTGGTGTAGAGCCCTGTGGTGTCTCTACCATCATGTATGTCAAATATACGAAGAGCCATGAATGGATCAGTGGTTCACCAATCAGGGCCTCGATTGGCTCGGCAACAGTAACAAGATGTGATGTGTAATTAAACGTTTCTTTGGGACCATAAGCCAATGTCCTAAAAACTGATACACAGAAATGTTCCTGCAATGTTCCCATAAACAGAACATGGTTGCCATGTTCTCAGTTCATGTTTGGGGGGGACGTTGATGGAATATTCTCCTAACCAACAGAGAACTGGACACATTTAATGTTCATTTAACATGTCTAGAACATTGATATATTTAGTTCTGAGAACATGGTAACCACTTTCTGGGTAAGTTCTGTTAGACATTAATAAGGGAATGGTAACCACTTTCTGGGTACGTTCTGTTAGACATTAATAAGGGAATGGTAACCACTTTCTGGCTAAGTTCTGTTAGACATTAATAAGGGAATGGTAACCACTTTCTGGGTAAGTTCTGTTAGACATTAATAAGGGAATGGTAACCACTTTCTGGCTAAGTTCTGTTAGACATTAATAAGGGAATGGTAACCACTTTCTGGGTACGTTCTGTTAGACATTAATAAGGGAATGGTAACCACTTTCTGGGTACGTTCTGTTAGACATTAATAAGGGAATGGTAACCACTTTCTGGGTAAGTTCTGTTAGACATTAATAAGGGAATGGTAACCACTTTCTGGGTAAGTTCTGTTAGACATTAATAAGGGAATGGTAACCACTTTCTGGGTACGTTCTGTTAGACATTAATAAGGGAATGGTAACCACTTTCTGGCTAAGTTCTGTTAGACATTAATAAGGGAATGGTAACCACTTTCTGGGTAAGTTCTGTTAGACATTAATAAGGGAATGGTAACCACTTTCTGGGTAAGTTCTGTTAGACATTAATAAGGGAATGGTCTAATGGGAACATTTATTACACATCACAGGAACATCCCTATGAAAACATGAGTTAGTTACCTAACGAGACTCTTAAGGGAACGTTCTCTAAAGTTGTGATAACGTTTGTTGTTAGCTGGGGAGGAGCCTACCATATCCATCTCAGCCTGGGAGGATCCACGGCCCCTCAGGGCTGAACATACCTTTCCTGCAACCGCCTCACTCTTCCACTTCCTGCTCCTCCACTCCTCTGCAGTAACTCTGCCTGCTCCTCCACAACACTATGCTTCCTCCTCCCTCTACCTCCACTCCTCCTCAGGAACTCTGCCTGCTCCTCCACTCCTCCTCCTCCCTCCTCCCTCTACCTCCACTCCTCCTCAGTAACTCTGCCTGCTCCTCCACTCCTCCTCAGTAACTCTGCCTGCTCCTCCTCAGTAACTCTGCCTGCTCCTCCACAACACTATGCTTCCTCCTCCCTCTACCTCCACTCCATCTTTAGGAACTCTGCCTGCTCCTCCACTCCTACTCCTCCCTCCTCCCTCTACCTCCACTCCTCCTCAGTAACTCTGCCTGCTCCTCCACTCCTCCTCAGTAACTCTGCCTGCTCCTCCACTCCTCCTCAGGAACTCTGCCTGCTCCTCCACTCCTCCTCCTCCCTCTACCTCCACTCCTCCTCAGTAACTCTGCCTGCTCCTCCACTCCTCCTCAGTAACTCTGCCTACTCCTCCACTCCTCCTCCTCCCTCCTCCCGCTACCTCCACTCCTCTGCAGTAACTCTGCCTGTTCCTCCACTCCTCCTCCTCCTCCCTCTACCTCCACTCCTCCTCAGTAACTCTGCCTGTTCCTCCACTCCTCCTCAGTAACTCTGCCTACTCCTCCTCCACTGCTCCTCCTCCCTCTACCTCCACTCCTCCTCAGTAACTCTGCCTGTTCCTCCACTCCTCCTCAGTAACTCTGCCTGCTCCTCCACTTCTCCTCCTCCCTCTACCTCCACTCCTCCTCAGTAACTCTGCCTGCTCCTCCACTCCTCCTCAGTAACTCTGCCTACTCCTCCTCCTCCTCCCTCTACCTCCACTCCTCCTCAGTAACTCTGCCTGTTCCTCCACTCTTCCTCAGTAACTCTGCCTGCTCCTCCACTCCTCCTCCTCCCTCTACCTCCACTCCTCCTCAGTAACTCTGCCTGCTCCTCCACTCCTCCTCAGTAACTCTGCCTGCTCCTCCTCTCCTCCTCCTCCCTCTACGGGGAACAGATTTGTTTTTCAGACCTGTTCTTTTCCTGCTCCTGGGTTAACTGTTTGACTCCTGCTCTAAAGGTCCACAACAAAGCCAAGAGAAACACCCTGAACAGGATTGTTGTTGTTGTTGAAACTGTTCACCCACATCACGTTTATTTAAGAAGGTGAATCACAATCGATGGTTGCTGGTGAACAACGCTGTTTTTCACATTGTTAAAGATGGTTGATATTAGCACAGGCATGGAGTTTTCCTTTTCAGAATTTAGTGAGAAAATGGTGATTCTCCTTAACCTTTATGCCAACAAGTCACGTTTTCCATTCCCCTGATCTGTCACCTAGATTATATCTGTCATGTTTAACACCATAGTGATTATATCTATAATATTTAACCCCATAGTTATTATATATCATAATTAACCCCATAGTGATTATATATATCATATGTAACCCCATAGTGATTATATATATCATATGTAACACTAGTGATTATATATATCATATGTAACACTATAGTGATTATATATATCATATGTAACCCCATAGTGATTATATCTATCATATGTAACCCCATAGTGATTATATATATCATATGTAACCCCATAGTGATTATATATATCATATGTAACCCCATAGTGATTATATATATCATATGTAACACCATC
Source organism: Oncorhynchus mykiss (assembly GCF_013265735.2). Classification (NCBI taxonomy): domain Eukaryota; kingdom Metazoa; phylum Chordata; class Actinopteri; order Salmoniformes; family Salmonidae; genus Oncorhynchus; species Oncorhynchus mykiss. Next base: position 2,429,983 of record NC_048565.1, on the reverse strand, counting down.
ACCAAACCCTTGGCTCTGACTGTTGTTGTCCAACTGAATAATTAAAATGAAACTGCTCGTTCTATAAAGAAACCAAATGGCACGTGTCAATCAAGCTTAGCCAGTAACATCACAAACACATATTTGGCACAGTGAACAACACCACAGGCATCAGTGCTCATACTCTACGCAAAGCATCTCAGAGTAGGACTGCTGGTCTAGGATCAGTTTAGCATTTTAGCTCAGAAGGAATAAGACGATATGGACAGGTCCTAGTTCAGCACTCAGCACAATATGGGCCCAGACACTGGTTCGAACTTTTAGTGGTCCGACTGAGGAATCCAAATTCAACCCTACCCCTTACCTTCTGTGGGAAACCACAGAGGCAAATGTAACATGTCAATCAAGCTAACCCATTACAAACATACTCTGTCACAATTAATTTGTACTGAACATGACATATTTCACTGGTCTGGTCTTTCACCAAGGCCCTAAAAATTGTCAAAGATTCCAGCCACCCTGGTCATAGACTGTTCTCTCTGCTACCACAAGGCAAGCTGTACCGGAGTGCCAAGTCTAGGTCCAAGAGGCTTCTACAGCTTCTACCTCCAAGCCATAAGACTCCTGAACAGCTAATCAAATGGCTACCCAGACTATTTGCACCCCCCCCCCCCCCCCCGCGCTTCTATGCTGCTGCTGCTACTCTCTGTTATTATCTATGTATAGTCACTTTAATAACTCTACCTACATGTACATATTACCTCAATTACCTCGACACTGCGCAATGACTCTGTACCGGTACCCCCTGTATACAGCCCCACTATTGTTATTTACTGCTGATCTTTAATTATTTGTTATTCTTATCTCTTACTTTTGGGGGGGGGGATTTCATTTAAACTGCATTGTTGGTTAAGGGCTTGTCAGTCAGCATTTCACTGTAAGGTCTGTTGTATTCGGCGCATGTGACAGATAACATTTGGATCTGATCTCACATCAAAAAATCTAATCAGTCTCTATTGCACTCCACACTTCCCTTTCCCACCTGGACAAAAGGAACACCTATGTGAGAATGCTGTTCGTTGACTACAGCTCAGCTTTCAACACCATAGTGCCCACAAAGCTCATCACTAAGCTAAGGACCCGGGGACTAAACACCTCCCTCCGCAACTGGATCCTGGACTTCCTGATGGGCCACCCCCAAGTGGTAAGGGTAGGCAACAACACATCCGCCACGCTGATCCTCAACACAAGGGGTTTGTGCTCTGTCCCCTCCTGTACTCCCTGTTCTCTCATAACTGCACGGCCAGGCACAATTCCAACACCATCATTAAGTTTGCTGACGACACAACAGTAGGCCTGATCACCGACAACGATGAGACAGCCTATAGGGAGGAGGTCAGAGACCTGGCCGGGAGGTGCCAGGACAACAACCTCTCCCTCAACGTGAGCAAGACAAAGGAGTTGATCATGCACTACAGGAAAAGCACGGTCGAACATGCCCCGCCCCCCCCCCCATTCGTATCGACAGTTCTGTAGTGGAGCGGGTCGAGAGCTTCAAGTTCCTTGGTGTCACCGACTGTCGAATGAAGGACCAGGTGGAGCGTGCTGAGCGTACATATTCCTTTTATTATTATAACGGCAACAAAAACAATAAACGCTACAAAACAAACCGTGAAGCTGAAGGCTATGTGCCATAAACAAAGTCAACTTCCCACAAAGACAGGTGGAAAAAAGGGCTACCTAAGTATGGTTCTCAGAGACAACGATAGACGGCTGTCCCTGATTTGAGAACCCTACCCTGCCAAAACATAGAAATACAAATAATAGAACCTAGAATACCCACCCCAAATCACACCCTGACCAAACCAAATAGAGACATTAAAAAGGATCTCTCAGGTCAGGGCGTGACACCAACGAACTATCATGGTCCAAACAGACCACGACAATCGGGAAGAGGGCACGACAAAGCCTATTCCCCCTCAGGAGACTGAAAAAATTTGGCATTGGTCCCCAGATCCTCAAAAAGTTCTACAGCTGCACCATCAAAAGCATTCTGATCGGTTGCATCACCGCCTGGTATGGCAACTGCTCGACACCTGAGCACACTTAACAAGATAGAAAATCGAGAGAAAGTTTTGTTGATGCTGAGAATCTAATGTTTGCTTTTAATTAAATTCTTAGAGCGTTCTCTGAACGTTACAAAAGTTTTCTTGTGGTTTTTATGAAACATTTTCTTAAAGTTGTCAGACTAATTTGAGATCATGAGGAAACCTGTGAGAAACGTTATGCGAAAGAACCTGAAATTCCCACAGAGGTATGTTGTTTCTGAATGTTTTCTGTTCTATTTGAGAACGTTCCCAATGTCAAACCGTTTGGAGAACGTTCCTAGAACATTACCAAAAATGTGATTCAATCTAACTATCGTGACACAAGGTGAGACCCAGATGCAGACACAGGAGGCAGACGGTTGGAGTTTAAGATGGTTAATAAATCCAATAGGGGAAGGAAAGAGAAGGGTCGTGGACAGGCAAAAAGGTCAAAACCAGATCAGAGTCCAGGAGGTACAGAGTGGCAGACAGGCTCGAGGTCAGGGCAGGCAGAGTGGTCAGGCAGGCAGGTACAGAGTCCAGAAACAGGCAAGGGTCAAAACCAGGAGGACTAGAAAAAAAAAGGAGAAAAGGCAAAGCAGGAAAACGGGAAAAACCGCTGGTAGACTTGGACATACAAGACAAACTGGAACAGAGAGACAGGAAACACAGGGATAAATACACTGGGGAAAATAAGCCACACCTGGAGGGGGTGGAGACAATAACGAGGACAGATGAAACAGATCAGGGTGTGACAGTAACCATGTTCAACATTTAGAAATGTTCTGTTAAAAAAATACCAAGAAAATAAAAAAAATGTTTTGTTAAGTTCCTTAAATGTGCTGAGAATGTTCCAAGTCCAGGCAACTAATCCTGCACCATTTCCAGAATGTTTTGGGAAGGTTGTATGCAAAATAAGCATAGGACAAGAACCCTCTTACCAAGCTCTAGGAAACATATGGTTCTCAGAACATCGGGTGCTAGCTGGGAAAAACCCTTGACTGTGACATTATTCTGATCAAACTGAAGAAGGAAAATTAAAATCATTCTTTTATTTTTTACATTTTTTAATTTAAACACAGTGACAAATGAAACACATATTGGCACAGTGACCGTACAGTATACGTGAGTAACAGGACACCACAAAGTTAATGCACCTTTTGATCCAGCTGAATTTTGTGTCATTGGGCCAGGTGTCAATCAAAGATACAGCTGCCAACCAAGGTGACTCAGACCCTGTTATTGAGCTGCGATGTAGTCAGTCAGAAACTGTGTCCCCAATGGCACCTTATGTCCTACTTAGTGCACTACCTTATGGGTCTATATGGGGAATAGGGTGTGATGTAACTACATCCAAAGTGATTGAGCTGTGACGTAACTACAGTCAGAGGCTGAGGCCTTGTTTACGCATTGTGAAGGTGCCCTTTTTAAAATGAATTAACGCTTGAGCCGACATCTTTACCATGAATGCAATGTCTGGGGAAATTCACTTTAAAAAGCGCGTTTGTGGGTTGTTCACTGCTCAGCAGCACAACACTCTCTTTTGAAGGGGCCCCCAATAGCACCCTAATTCCCTATTTTAGTGCACTACTTTTGACCAGGGCCCATATCTATTGCTGTTAGGGATCTGTCTCTTTGCCTTTGCCATCACACTCGTCACTCACTCTAGCTGCTTTAATACCTCCTGACAAAATAATAAGCCCATTACTGTATGTTAATTATAGACGGCATCTAATGACAAACGAGCGTGGTCACACTAAGTAAAGAAGGTCCGCCCCCCCCCCCCTGAGAAAGGGGGTATGAGGGCGGTGATACGCTACCCAGCCACAGCAGGTGTTCAAGAGGTCTGCTTCAGCACTGTGAGGTAACGCAACACCTTCTGATTCTAACTCTCAGAAATATAGTCCGCGATGCTAAAAGTTGTGGACCGGTGTTTAGTAACGCAGGATGCTGGTAACCAATCAACAGAGTGACCACTGTGATTGGTTTAGCTCTCAACCTATTAAGGGAATGTGCAGTATGTGTAGCACATAATGATGTGTAGAAGCAGAGACTGTCCTCCATCCCATGGGCTCACACTCAGCCTAAATAATGATGTGTAGAGGCATAGACTGGGTGGAAGTGGGGATACTATGTCAGTTGTACAACTGAAGGCCTTCAACTGAAATGTGTCATCCTCATTTAACCCCTCTGAATCAGAGAGGTGCGGGAGGGCTGCCTTAATCGACATCCACATCTTCAGCGCCCGGGGAACAGTGGCTTAACTGCCTTTGTTCAGGGGCAGAACGACATATTGTTTTCCTTGTCGGCTCGGGATTTGATCCAGCAACCTTTCGGTTACTGGCCCGACGCTCTCTATCCATGGGCTCAACCACCCAGCCCATATAATGATGTGTAGAGGCAGAGACTGTCCTCCATCCATGGGCTCACACTCAACACAATGGAACTCAACACAGGGATTGAATGCTTGGATACAAGGAGAATTGCAAGGAGATATTTTAGAGTCCTTTCTAAAGGTCTGTGATGATGATGATAGAATGGATGGATGGATGGATGGATGGATGGATGGATGGATGGGGTGGATAAGGTGGAGGGATGGGAGTGTAATGGGGGAGTGGGGATAAGGGGGAGGGAAGGGAGGGGAGTGTAATGGGGGCTTGGAGGGAGGGGGGGTGTAATGGGGAACAGGGTGTTTGTGGTGTTATAGGTGGAGCCAACTTCCAGGATAATGATGTCATATCACCCAGTCAGCAGTTGGGAGGCTGTGTTCTGCACGTACAGTAGGACAGTTTGAGTGTCATCGTGGGTTCATCGGTAGGACAGTTTGAGTGTCATCCTGGGTTCATCGGTATAACAGTTTGAGTGTAATCGTGGGTTAATTTAAGTGTAATCGTGGGTTCTTCGGTAGGACAGTTTGAGTCATTGGTATATTGGTGCAGTTGGAGTGTCATCGTGGGTATATTGGTGCAGTTGGAGTGTCATCGTGGGTATATTGGTGCAGTTGGAGTGTCATCGTGGGTACATTGGTGCAGTTGGAGTGTGTGTGAAACAGAGCGGTTGGCACTTTCAAAAGCAATGAATTCTTCCCTCCGTTCAACACTGGAATCTAAGTAGCATTATCATACAGCTGCACTGTCCTCGGTGTGTGGTAGGTTCCCGGTCTCCGGGTGTTGCTCTCCGTAGGTTCCCGGTCTCCTGGTGTTGCTCTCCGTAGGTTCCCGGTCTCCTGGTGTTGCTCTCCGTAGGTTCCCGGTCTCCTGGTGTTGCTCTCCGCAGGTTCCCGGTCTCCTGGTGTTGCTATCTGTAGGTTCCCGGTCTCCTGGTGTTGCTCTCCGCAGGTTCCCAGTCTCCTGGTGTTGCTCTCCGCAGGTTCCCGGTCTCCTGGTGTTGCTCTTCGCAGGTTCCCGGTCTCCTGGTGTTGCTCTCCGCAGGTTCCCGGTCTCCTGGTGTTGCTCTCCGCAGGTTCCCGGTCTCCTGGTGTTGCTCTCCGCAGGTTCCCGGTCTCCTGGTGTTGCTCTCCACAGGTTCCCGGTCTCCTGGTGTTGCTCTCCGCAGGTTCCCGGTCTCCTGGTGTTGCTCTCCGCAGGTTCCCGGTCTCCTGGTGTTGCTCTCCGCAGGTTCCCGGTCTCCTGGTGTTGCTCTCCGCAGGTTCCCGGTCTCCTGGTGTTGCTCTCCGCAGGTTCGCGGTCTCCTGGTGTTGCTCTCCGCAGGTTCCCGGTCTCCTGGTGTTGCTCTCCGCAGGTTCCCGGTCTCCTGGTGTTGCTATCTGTAGGTTCCCGGTCTCCTGGTGTTGCTATCCGCAGGTTCCCGGTCTCCTGGTGTTGCTCTCCGCAGGTTCCCGGTCTCCTGGTGTTGCTCTCCGCAGGGTCCCGGTCTCCTGGTGTTGCTCTCCGCAGGTTCCCGGTCTCCTGGTGTTGCTCTCCGCAGGTTCCCGGTCTCCTGGTGTTGCTCTCCGCAGGTTCCCGGTCTCCTGGTGTTGCTCTCCGCAGGTTCCCGGTCTCCTGGTGTTGCTCTCCGCAGGTTCCCGGTCTCCTGGTGTTGCTCTCCGCAGGTTCCCGGTCTCCTGGTGTTGCTCTCCGCAGGTTCCCGGTCTCCTGGTGTTGCTCTCCGCAGGTTCCCGGTCTCCTGGTGTTGCTCTCCGCAGGTTCCCGGTCTCCTGGTGTTGCTCTCCGCAGGTTCCCGGTCTCCTGGTGTTGCTCTCCGCAGGTTCCCGGTCTCCTGGTGTTGCTCTCCGCAGGTTTCCGGTCTCCTGGTGTTGCTCTCCGCAGGTTCCCGGTCTCCTGGTTGTTGCTCTCCGCAGGTTCCCGTTCTCCTGGTGTTGCTCTCCGCAGGTTCCCGGTCTCCTGGTGTTGCTCTCCGCAGGTTTCCGGTCTCCTGGTGTTGCTCTCCGCAGGTTCCCGGTCTCCTGGTTGTTGCTCTCCGCAGGTTCCCGGTCTCCTGGTTGTTGCTCTCCGCAGGTTCCCGTTCTCCTGGTGTTGCTCTCCGCAGGTTCCCGGTCTCCTGGTGTTGCTCTCCGCAGGTTCCCGGTCTCCTGGTGTTGCTCTCCGTAGGTTCCCGGCCTCCTGGTGTTGCTCTCCGTAGGTTCCCGGTCTCCTGGTGTTGCTCTCCATTCTAAACAGAGCTGTAGGATCTCAGTCTCCTGGTGTTGCTCTCCATTCTAAACAGAGCCGTAGGATCTCAGTCTCCTGGTGTTGCTCTCAGTAGGTTCCCAGTCTCCTGGTGTTGCTCTCCGTAGGTTCCCAGTCTCCTGGTGTTGCTCTCCGTAGGTTCCCAGTCTCCTGGTGTTGCTCTCCATTCTAAACGGAGCCGTAGGATCTCAGTCTCCTGGTGTTGCTCTCCGTAGGATCCCAGTCTCCTGGGGTTGCTCTCCATTCTAATCGGAGCCGTAGGTTCTCAGTCTCTTGGTGTTGCTCTCCGTAGGATCCCAGTCTCCTGGTGTTGCTCTCCGTAGGATCCCAGTCTCCTGGTGTTGCTCTCCGTAGGTTGCCAGTGTCCTGGTGTTGCTCTCCGTAGGATCCCAGTCTCCTGGTGTTGCTCTCTTTAGGTTCCCAGTCTCCTGGTGTTGCTCTCCGTAGGATCACAGTCTCCTGGTGTTGCTCTCCGTAGGTTCCCAGTCTCCTGGTGTTGCTCTCCGTAGGTTCCCAGTCTCCTTGTGTTGCTCTCCATAGGTTCCCAGTCTCCTGGTGTTGCTCTCCGTAGGATCCCAGTCTCCTGGTGTCGCTCTCCGTAGGATCCCAGTCTCCTGGTGTTGCTCTCCGTAGGTACCCAGTCTCCTGGTGTTGCTCTCCGTAGGATCACAGTCTCCTGGTGTTGCTCTCCGTAGGTTCCCAGTCTCCTGGTGTTGCTCTCCGTAGGTTCCCAGTCTCCTGGTGTTGCTCTCCTTTCTAAACGGAGCCGTAGGTTCTCAGTCTCCTGGTGTTGCTCTCCGTAGGATCCCAGTCTCCTGGTGTTGCTCTCCGTAGGATCCCGGTCTCCTGGTGTTGCTCTCCGTTCTAAACGGAGCCGGTGCTGAAACAAGCTGTTGTGTTCCTTCCATCCGTAGACACACAAGGACCATCAGCTTCAACCACCTCACAGTCTGTCTCCTTTCTGAGCTCGGACAAACACCAAACATCCTACTGTACTAGTTGAAAACCTCTGCTAATTGTACAAAGTTTAGTAGTTCATCTAACACACACACACACACACGAGGACTTCCAACTTTGAACCGTACCCTCTTCTCTTCTCCTCTGAGCTGGGACAACTGCCACTCACCGAACTGACCTCTAGCTGTGATTAAACCTGATATTTACAATGACACATGAACCCCTTACATCAACATGAAACCCTTCCATCAACATGAAACCCTTCCATCATTAATTACCTTAACGCTCAGGCATCAGGCATCAGGACACAGTCACCAAACCTCCATTACCTCATAAGAAATGTATGTGTTTACGTGTTAGCAGCTACGTCAGGCAGTCTCTGTTTCCTTCCATCTCCAATAAGTGCTTCTATCTCTATCTGTCTCCAAGGCATGCTCCGTTCTGCTGATTATCTCCACAAGGCCCTGGTTAGAGGACACAGTGAGGACTTGGTCTAGCAAGAAACCTCCTGTAATCATCTGTGACTGGTTAGAGGACACAGTGTGGATGTGGTCTAGCAAGAAACCTCCTGTAATCATCTGTGATTGGTTAGAGGACACAGTGAGGAACTGTTCTAGCAAGAAGCCTCCTGTAATAATCTGTGATTGGTTAGAGGACACAGTGAGGACCTGGTCTAGCAGGAAGCCTCCTGTAATAATCTGTGATTGGTTAGAGGACACAGTGAGGACCTAGTCTAGCAGGAAGCCTCCTGTAATAATCTGTGATTGGTTAGAGGACACAGTGAGGATCTGTCTAGCCAGAAGCCTCCTGTAATCATCTGTGATTTGTCAGAGTACACAGTGAGGATTTGTTCTAGCAAGAAGCCTCCTGTAATAATCTGTGATTGGTTAGAGGACACAGTGAGGATCTGTCCTAGCCAGAAGCCTCCTGTAATCATCTGTGATTAGTCAGAGGACACAGTGAGGTATCTGGCACAGCAATAAGCCATCTGTAATCATCTGTGATTGGTTAAAGGACACAGTGAGGATTTGGTCTAGCAAGAAGCCTCCTGTAATCATCGGTGATTGGTTAGAGGACACAGTGAGGAGCTGGTCCAGCAGTAAGCCTCCTGTAATCATCTGTGATTGGTTAGAGGACACAGTGACGTATCTGGCACAGCAATAAGCCTCCTGTAATCATCTGTGATTGGTCAGAGGACACCGTGAGATATGTTGTCTAGCAAGAGCCTCCTGTAATCATCTGTGACTTGTCAGAGGACACAGTGAGTACCTTGTCTAGCAAGAAGCCTCCTGTCATACTCTGTGAATGGTTAGAGGACACAGTGTGGATGTGGTCTAGCAAGAAGCCTCCTGTAATCATATGTGATTGGTTAGAGGACACAGTGAGGATCTTGTCTAGCAAGAAGCCTCCTGTAATCATCTGTTATTGGTCAGAGGACACAGTGAGGATCTTATCTAGCAAGAAGCCTCCTGTAATCATCTGTTATTGGTCAGAGGACACAGTGAGGATCCGTTCCAGCAATAAGCCTCCGGTAATCATCTGTGATTGGTCAGAGGACACAGTGAGGTAGCTGGTCTAGCAAGAAGCCTCCTATAGGATAGGATAGGAATAGGATCCTTTCCCTTATACGCTGCATAGGTCTCTGGTCAGAAGGAATGCACTGTATTGGGAATAGAGTGCCATTTGGAACGCACTATGCTGTCTGTTTGTATAAGTTCAGACTGCTTGGTCCCTTAATTCATGTGTATGTGTCCATCTTCCTGAATGCATTATAGTTGAGCCTGGTTGTACAGCGGTTTCAACCTATGGCTGTCTAGTGTTTAGGGAGCAGTTGGCAGGGCAGCTGGGCCAGCTGGGCCCCTGAGACCAGCACCAGCAGGGGCCCTGAGACCAGCACCAGCATGGCCCTGACATGGCCAGCTCCAGCAGGGCCCCTGAGACCAGCACCAGCAGGGCCCCGAGACCAGCACCAGCAGGGCCCCGAGATCAGCACCAGCAGGGCCCTGAGACCAGCATCAGCGTGGCCCTGACATTGCCAGCTCCAGCAGGGCCCCTAAGACCAGCACCAGCAGGGCCCCGAGACCAGCACCAGCAGGGCCCCGAGACCAGCACCAGCAGGGCCCCTAAGACCAGCACCAGCAGGGCCCCTGAGACCAGCACCAGCAGGGCCCCTAAGACCAGCACCAGCAGGGCCCCGAGACCAGCACCAGCAGGGCCCCGAGACCAGCACCAGCAGGGCCCCGAGACCAGCACCAGCAGGGCCCCTGAGACCAGCACCAGCGGGGCCCCTGAGACCAGCACCAGCAGGGCCCCTGAGACCAGCACCAGCAGGGCCCCTGAGACCAGCACCAGCAGGGCCCCTGAGACCAGCACCAGCAGGGCCCCTGAGACCAGCACCAGCAGGGGCCCTGAGACCAGCACCAGCAGGGGCCCTGAGACCAGCACCAGCAGGGCCCCTGAGACCAGCACCAGCAGGGCCCCTGAGACCAGCACCAGCAGGGCCCCTGAGACCAGCACCAGCAGGGCCCCTGAGACCAGCACCAGCGTGGCCCTGGCGTGGCCAGCTCCAGCGTGGCCCTGACATGGCCAGCTCCAGAGGGGCCCTAGTGTCCACAGCACCTGCAGCAGTGCTATGTAGAAACGTATGAACAATGTCAGTCACATATACCAACCAACCAGCCAGCCAGCCAGCCACTCTCAGTCTCTCTAGGTTCTGGAGTCATGTGGCCCACACTTGTGTCTGCATTCTAAACAACACGCTATATAGAGCTCTGGTCAAAAGTAGTGCACTATATAGGGAACAGGGTTCCATAGAGCTCTGGTCAAAAGTAGTGCACTATATAGGGAACAGGGTTCCATAGAGCTCTGGTCAAAAGTAGTGCACTATATAGGGAACAGGGTTCCATAGAGCTCTGGTCAAAAGTAGTGCACTATATAGGGAACAGGGTCCCATTTGTGACGGTATATGTATTCCAGTCGGTGACTAATGTGGGGGAATTCCGGATGAGGTCAGAAACCCGGTACAGTGTCTCCGTGTCCAGGACAGCAGCTCCACGGTGTCACTCAGAGGTGATAATTCACAGCTCTATGGTGGCACTCAGGACGCACTAAACTGACCAGCAACTATGGCATTGTTTATAACGTCCCTGAGAGTACAACGCTTACAGAGTGACAACAGGGAAGAGTAAAGTACTGGGGCGATTCAAATTTAAGAGACGACTAAATAGAATCCAAACTGATCCAACAATGGATGAGTAAAAAATGATCGAACAGATTGATAGGGTGATTTATCCATATTGCTGTTTGAATACGTCTACAAAATCAATCAGGGATTACACATCATGATAATAGTGTTTAATGTCTATGAATGTTATTCCTAATGTTTAATGTCTATGAACGTTATTCCTAATGTTTAATGTCCATGAGTGTTATTCCTAATGTTTAATGTCCATGAGTGTTATTCCTAATGTTTAATGTCCATGAGTGTTATTCCTAATGTTTAATGTCCATGAGTGTTATTCCTAATGTTTAATGTCCATGAATGTTATTCCTAATGTTTAATGTCCATGAGTGTTATTCCTAATGTTTAATGTCCATGAATGTTATTCCTAATGTTTAATGACAATAAAAGTTACCCCTAATGTTTAATGTCTATGAGTGTTATTCCTAATGTTTAATGACAATAAAAGTTACCCCTAATGTTTAATGTCTATGAGTGTTATTCCTAATGTTTAATGACAATAAAAGTTACCCCTAATGTTTAATGTCTATGAGTGTTATTCCTAATGTTTAATGACAATAAAAGTTACCCCTAATGTTTAATGTCTATGAGTGTTATTCCTAATGTTTAATGACAATAAAAGTTACCCCTAATGTTTAATGTCTATGAGTGTTATTCCTAATGTTTAATGACAATAAAAGTTACCCCTAATGTTTAATGTCTATGAGTGTTATTCCTAATGTTTAATGACAATAAAAGTTACCCCTAATGTTTAATGTCTATAAGTGTTATTCCTAATGTTTAATGACAATAAAAGTTACCCCTAATGTTTAATGTCTATGAGTGTTATTCCTAATGTTTAATGACAATAAAAGTTACCCCTAATGTTTAATGTCTATGAATGTTATTCCTAATGTTTAATGTCCATGAATGTTATTCCTAATGTTTAATGTCCATGAACGTTATTCCTAATGTTTAATGTCTATGAACGTTATTCCTAATGTTTAATGTCTATGAACGTTATTCCTAATGTTTAATGTCTATGAACGTTATTCCTAATGTTTAATGTCTATGAACGTTATTCCTAATGTTTAATGTCTATGAACGTTATTCCTAATGTTTAATGTCCATGAATGTTATTCCTAATGTTTAATGTCTATGAACGTTATTCCTAATGTTTAATGTCTATGAACGTTATTCCTAATGTTTAATGTCTATGAACGTTATTCCCAATGTTTAATGTCCATGAACGTTATTCCTAATGTTTAATGTCCATGAACGTTATTCCTAATGTTTAATGTCTATGAACGTTATTCCTAATGTTTAATGTCCATGAATGTTATTCCCAATGTTTAATGTCCATGAGTGTTTATTCCTAATGTTTAATGTCTATGAACGTTATTCCTAATGTTTAATGTCCATGAATGTTATTCCTAATGTTTAATGTCTATGAACGTTATTCCTAATGTTTAATGTCTATGAATGTTATTCCTAATGTTTAATGTCTATGAACGTTATTCCTAATGTTTAATGTCCATGAACGTTATTCCTAATGTTTAATGTCTATGAACGTTATTCCTAATGTTTAATGTCTATGAACGTTATTCCTAATGTTTAATGTCTATGAATGTTATTCCTAATGTTTAATGTCTATGAACGTTATTCCTAATGTTTAATGTCTATGAATGTTATTCCTAATGTTTAATGTCCATGAGTGTTATTCCTAATGTTTAATGTCCATGAATGTTATTCCTAATGTTTAATGTCCATGAAAGTTATTCCTAATGTTTAATGTCCATGAATGTTATTCCTAATGTTTAATGTCCATGAATGTTATTCCTAATGTTTAATGTCCATGAATGTTATTCCTAATGTTTAATGTCCATGAGTGTTATTCCTAATGTTTAATGTCCATGAGTGTTATTCCTAATGTTTAATGTCCATGAGTGTTATTCCTAATGTTTAATGTCCATGAGTGTTATTCCTAATGTTTAATGTCCATGAATGTTATTCCCAATGTTTAATGTCCTTGAATGTTATTCCTAATGTTTAATGTCTATGAATGTTATTCCTAATGTTTAATGTCTATGAATGTTATTCCTAATGTTTAATGTCCATGAATGTTATTCCTAATGTTTAATGTCCATGAATGTTATTCCTAATGTTTAATGTCTATGAATGTTATTCCTAATGTTTAATGTCTATGAACGTTATTCCTAATGTTTAATGTCCATGAGTGTTATTCCTAATGTTTAATGTCTATGAACGTTATTCCTAATGTTTAATGTCCATGAGTGTTATTCCTAATGTTTAATGTCTATGAATGTTATTCCTAATGTTTAATGTCTATGAACGTTATTCCTAATGTTTAATGTCCATGAGTGTTATTCCTAATGTTTAATGTCTATGAACGTTATTCCTAATGTTTAATGTCTATGAACGTTATTCCCAATGTTTAATGTCCATGAATGTTATTCCTAATGTTTAATGTCTATGAATGTTATTCCTAATGTTTAATGTCCATGAGTGTTATTCCTAATGTTTAATGTCTATGAACGTTATTCCTAATGTTTAATGTCTATGAACGTTATTCCTAATGTTTAATGTCTATGAACGTTATTCCTAATGTTTAATGTCTATGAACGTTATTCCTAATGTTTAATGTCTATGAATGTTATTCCTAATGTTTAATGTCTATGAACGTTATTCCCAATGTTTAATGTCCATGAGTGTTATTCCCAATGTTTAATGTCTATGAACGTTATTCCTAATGTTTAATGTCCATGAATGTTATTCCCAATGTTTAATGTCTATGAACGTTATTCCTAATGTTTAATGTCCATGAATGTTATTCCTAATGTTTAATGTCCATGAGTGTTTATTCCTAATGTTTAATGTCCATGAGTGTTATTCCTAATGTTTAATGTCTATGAACGTTATTCCTAATGTTTAATGTCTATGAACGTTATTCCTAATGTTTAATGTCCATGAGTGTTATTCCTAATGTTTAATGTCTATGAACGTTATTCCTAATGTTTAATGTCTATGAATGTTATTCCTAATGTTTAATGTCTATGAACGTTATTCCTAATGTTTAATGTCCATGAGTGTTATTCCCAATGTTTAATGTCCATGAGTGTTATTCCCAATGTTTAATGTCCATGAGTGTTATTCCCAATGTTTAATGTCCATGAGTGTTATTCCTAATGTTTAATGTCCATGAGTGTTATTCCTAATGTTTAATGTCCATGAGTGTTATTCCTAATGTTTAATGTCCATGAGTGTTATTCCCAATGTTTAATGTCCATGAGTGTTATTCCCAATGTTTAATGTCCATGAGTGTTATTCCCAATGTTTAATGTCCATGAACGTTATTCCTAATGTTTAATGTCTATGAATGTTATTCCTAATGTTTAATGTCTATGAACGTTATTCCCAATGTTTAATGTCCATGAGTGTTATTCCCAATGTTTAATGTCTATGAACGTTATTCCTAATGTTTAATGTCCATGAATGTTATTCCCAATGTTTAATGTCTATGAACGTTATTCCTAATGTTTAATGTCCATGAATGTTATTCCTAATGTTTAATGTCCATGAGTGTTTATTCCTAATGTTTAATGTCCATGAGTGTTATTCCTAATGTTTAATGTCTATGAACGTTATTCCTAATGTTTAATGTCTATGAACGTTATTCCTAATGTTTAATGTCTATGAATGTTATTCCTAATGTTTAATGTCTATGAACGTTATTCCTAATGTTTAATGTCCATGAGTGTTATTCCTAATGTTTAATGTCCATGAGTGTTATTCCTAATGTTTAATGTCCATGAGTGTTATTCCCAATGTTTAATGTCCATGAGTGTTATTCCCAATGTTTAATGTCCATGAGTGTTATTCCTAATGTTTAATGTCCATGAGTGTTATTCCCAATGTTTAATGTCCATGAGTGTTATTCCCAATGTTTAATGTCCATGAACGTTATTCCTAATTTTTAATGTCCATGAGTGTTATTCCTAATGTTTAATGTCCATGAGTGTTATTCCCAATGTTTAATGTCCATGAGTGTTATTCCTAATGTTTAATGTCCATGAGTGTTATTCCCAATGTTTAATGTCCATGAGTGTTATTCCCAATGTTTAATGTCCATGAGTGTTATTCCTAACGTTTAATGACTATCACTGAGACAACCCAACAGTGGAACTAATAATTCTGTCCTTCAGTCAACTTTCTTACCATCTTACAGTACATATGCACTAAAAACAGGTCATTAAATGAGTCACAGTTATTTGTAAGAAACCCAGGAGGTTTTCATTTGACAGACTTGGAAAGGGGGGCGGGGGATCTTCTCCACTCTGCAGTGACAAGGAGGACTGGCTCCTTGATTTATCATTATGGGATATTCTGAGGTGACTCCCAAATGGAACCCTGTATAGTGCACTACAAAGAGTGTTCAAAAGTAGTGCACTATGCAAGTGAATAGGGTGCCAGTCCTGGTCTAAAGTAGTGCACTATGCAGGTGAACAGGGTGCCAGTCCTGGTCTAAAGTAGTGCACTATGCAGGTGAACAGGGTGCCAGTCCTGGTCTAAAGTAATGCACTATGCAGGTGAACAGGGTGCCAGTCCTGATCTAAAGTAGTGCACAATGCAGGTGAATAGGGTGCCAGTCCTGGTCTAAAGTAGTGCACTATGCAGGTGAACAGGGTGCCGTTTGGGATTTACAACCCTCGATCTCTGAGACGTAGGAGGATGTTTTCCCACGCCGTGATTCAACGTGCCTTTTGTCACCCTGCCTTCTACACCTGACAGACGTTGTGTTGTGTCACCATTCATGGGAAAATCTACGCTGCCGTCGGCAACCAATAAAGAGGCTGAAGGCCAAATGTAAAATAAACCGTATCCCGTACAACCACTTTCAGTGGGAACCAGATTTGTTTGTCAGATTTTCTCATTATAAAGGTGGAGCTCGTTATAGGGTTTATGGGACTGTAGTGATGTTTGCAATCCATTGTTTTGAAGCATTACAAAATACTGTTGAGTTATCCAGTGATATTTCAGTTCAGTTCACACAGACAAAACAACATGCAGGTCTGTCCAGATTATGCTGTATTAAATCAAGCATGCACTTTCCTATAAACTTTGTAAATATGAAATGTTCACAATTATTTCACTGTATATAGAATACTTGACCCAGGTTAATTTACTCAAATCTGCACCGTTTGAAAAATAAAAGTAATTGCTCACCAAACAATATTTGATGAGACATTTTTTTATTCTTATTTTTTTTACATTTTTTTTAAAATTATTGTTACTTTTTTTCTGTATATATTTTCAATGTTTTTCTACAACAACAAGCTACACTATTAAGGACAATAAACACACTGAGACGCAATGAGCATTTTACAGCTTTGTGTATATGGTTTTCTCTGCAGATGGTTCTAGAGTTTTCCACAATAGCCTACAAGCAATGGAGGACAACTGAACAGAGACTAACATTTGACAGCTTTGTGTATGTGGATATAGTGTATATTCGACAGCTTTGTGTATGTGGATTCCACAGCATGACACAGGGATTAAATAATCCTACTGATATTAAACAGTGGATTACACTACTGTTTTCCTGTTCAGGTTGAAACTAGTTTTTCTGGACGGTGTGGTTTTTCCTTCTGCAGGGTATCAAATCCTGTAATGGGTGTCATCCCAAAAGGCACCCTTATTCCCTATTTAGTGCACTACTTTTGACCAGAGGCCCCATAGAGAATAGGGTGCCATTTGGGATGTTACGCGGACCAGTGCAGAAAAGTGTAGTAAACATTATCAAAGCTCTTCCACTAACTAGTCACATGACACACATCTAAAGACCCTCACAAATCATCCATCACAAACCAAAAGCCTGTTAAAAACCTTCATGTATTTTCTTGTGATTGTGATTATATGCTCATGGCAAATACTGTCAACATAAAATGCAATGATGATTCCGTCTAAACACTGACTTTACTTGGCTCAGTGAACATTTGTGCCTTTAAAAGTGTTGTTTTAATACCGATAACTTATTATATGAAAAGTTATGCTCGTTGAAGAATTGGTTGGTCAATTTTAATTTATTTGACCTATATTTAACTAGGCAAGTCAATTAGGAACAAATTTGGGGCGGCAGGGTAGCCTAGTGGTTAGAGTGTAGTGGCGGCAGGGTAGCCTAGTGGTTAGAGTGTAGTGGCGGCAGGGTAGCCTAGTGGTTAGAGAGCGTTGGACTAGTGGCTGGAAGGTTGAAAGTTCAAATCCCCGGGCTGACAAGGTACAAATCTGTCGTTCTGCCCCTGAACAGGCAGTTAACCCACTGTTCCTAGGTCAGTTAACCCACTGTTCCTAGGTCAGTTAACCTACTGTTCCTAGACCAGTTAACCCACTGTTCCTAGGTCAGTTAACCCAGGTCGTCATTGAAAATAAGAATGTGTTCTTTTTACTTTTATTTAACTAGGCAAGTCAGTTAAGAACAAATTCTTATTTTCAATGATGGCCTAGGAACAGTGGGTTAACTCAAATCAAATCAAATCAAATGTATTTATATAGACCTTCGTACATCAGCTGATATCTCAAAGTGCTGTACAGAAACCCAGCCTAAAACCCCAAACAGCAAGCAATGCAGGTGTAGAAGCACGGTGGCTAGGAAAAACTCCCTAGAAAAGCCAGAACCTAGGAAGAAACCTAGAGAGGAACCAGGCTCTGAGGGGTGGCCAGTCCTCTTCTGGCTGTGCCGGGTGGAGATTATAACAGAACAGAAAAAGATGTTCAAATGTTCATAAATGACCAGCATGGTCCAATAATAATAAGGCAGAACAGTTGAAACTGGAGCAGTAGCACGGCCAGGTGGACTGGGGACAGCAAGGAGTCATCATGTCAGGTAGTCCTGAGGCATGGTCCTAGGGCTCAGGTCCTCCGAGAGAGAGAAAGAAAGAGAGAAAGAGAGAATTAGAGAGAGCACACTTAAATTCACACAGGACACCGAATAGGACAGGAGAAGTACTCCAGATATAACAAACCCACCCTAGCCCCCCGACACAAACTACTGCAGCATAAATACTGGAGGCTGAGACAGGAGGGGTCAGGAGACACTGTGGCCCCATCCGAGGACACCCCCGGACAGGGCCAAACAGGAAGGATATAACCCCACCCACTTTGCCAAAGCACAGCCCCCACACAACTAGAGGGATATCTTCAACCACCAACTTACCATCCTGAGACAAGGCTGAGTATAGCCCACAAAGATCTCCGCCACAGCACAACCCAAGGGGGGGCGCCAACCCAGACAGGATGATCACATCAGTGACTCAACCCACTCAAGTGACGCACCCCTCCCAGGGATGAGAGAGCCCCAGTAAGCCAGTGACTCAGCCGCTGTAATAGGGTTAGAGGCAGAGAATCCCAGTGGAAAGAGGGGAACCGGCCAGACAGCAAGGGCGGTTAGTTGCTCCAGAGCCTTTCCGTTCACCTTCCCACTCCTGGGCCAGACTACACTCAATCATATGACCCACTGAAGAGATGAGTCTTCAGTAAAGACTTAAAGGTTGAGACCGAGTTTGTGTCTCTGACGTGGGTAGGCAGACCGTTCCATAAAAATGGAGCTCACATCAGTCAACAGCATCAATATAACAGTATAACTTCAGACCATCCCCTCGCGCGAACCAGGGACCCTCTGCACACATCAACAACTGACACCCACGAAGCACCGTTACCCATCACTCCACTACCTCTTCAAGGTCTCAGAGCAAGTGACGTCACCGATTGAAACGCTATTTAGCGCACACCGCTAACTAAGCTAGCCGTTTCACATCCGTTACACACGGCAGGACCAAATCAGAGAGATAGGTAGGAGCAAGCCCATGTAATGCTTTGTAGGTTAGCAGTAAAACCTTGAAATCAGCCCTTGCTTTGACAGGAAGCCAGTGTAGGGAGGCTAGCACTGGAGTAATATGATCAAATGTTTTGGTTCTAGTCAGGATTCTAGCAGCCGTATTTAGCACTAACTGAAGTTTATTTAGTGCTTTATCCGGGTAGCCTGAAAGTAGAGCATTGCAGTAGTCTAACCTAGAAGTGACAAAAGCATCGATTCATTTTTCTGCATCATTTTTGGACAGAAAGTTTCTGATTTTTTGCAATGTTACGTAGATGGAAAAAAGCTGTCCTTGAAATGGTCTTGATATGTTCTTCAAAAGAGAGATCAGGGTCCAGAGTAATGCCGAGGTCCTTCACAGTTTTATTTGAGACGACTGTACAACCATTAAGATTAATTGTCAGATTCAACAGAAGATCTCTTTGTTTCTTGGGACCTAGAACAAGCCTCTCTGTTTTGTCCGAGTTTAAAATTAGAAAGTTTGCAGCCATCCACTTCCTTATGTCTGAAACACATGCTTCTAGCGAGGGCAATTTTGGGGCTTCACCATGTTTCATTGAAATGTACAGCTGTGTGTCATCCGCATAGCAGTGAAAGTTAACATTATGTTTTCGAATGACATCCCCAAGAGGTAAAATATATAGTGAAAACAATAGTGGTCCTAAAGCGGAACCTTGAGGAACACCGAAATTTACAGTTGATTTGTCAGAGGACAAACCATTCACAGAGACAAACTGATATCTTTCCGACAGATAAGATCTAAACCAGGCCAGAACTTGTCCGTGTAGACCAATTTGGGTTTCCAATCTCTCCAAAAGAATGTGGTGATCGATGGTATCAAAAGCAGCACTAAGGTCTAGGAGCACGAGGACAGATGCAGAGCCTCGGTCTGATGCCATTAAAAGGTAATTTACCACCTTCACAAGTGCAGTCTCAGTGCTATGATGGGGTCTAAAACCAGACTGAAGCATTTCGTATTCATTGTTTGTCTTCAGGAAGGCAGTGAGTTGCTGCACAACAGCCTTTTCTAAAATTTATGAGAGGAATGGAAGATTCGATATAGGCCAATAGTTAACTGCCTGTTCAGAACGACAGATTTGTACATTGTCAGCTTGGGGGTTTGAACTTGCAACCTTCCAGTTACCAGTCCAACACTCTAACCACTAGGCTACCCTGCCGCCTCTACACTCTAACCACTAGGCTACCCTGCCGCCTCTACACTCTAACCACTAGGCTACCCTGCCGCCTCTACACTCTAACCACTAGGCTACCCTGCCGCCTCTACACTCTAACCACTAGGCTACCCTGCCGCCTCTACACTCTAACCACTAGGCTACCCTGCCGCCTATACACTCTAACCACTAGGCCACCCTTCCGCAGGTGTTTGTAGCTATCTGTGTTGCTGCAGTACAGAATGTTTCTGACTGAAGATGGGGTTTAAAACGACTTTCTGCTGCTTTGGAAGCTGGAGAAGTGTGTGTGTGTGTGTGTGTGTGTGTGTGTGTGTGTGTGTGTGTGTGTGTGTGTGTGTGTGTGTGTGTGTGTGTGTGTGTGTGTGTCTGTGTGTGTGTGTGTGTGTGTGTGTGTGTGTGTGTGTGTGTGTGTGTGTGTGTGGTGTGTGTGTGTGTGTGTGTGTGTGTGTGTGGTGTGTGTGTGTGGTGTGTGTGTGTGTGGTGTGTGTGTGTGGTGTGTGTGTGTGTGTGTGTGTGGTGTGTGTGTGTGTGGTGTGTGTGTGTGTGGTGTGTGTGTGTGTGTGTGTGTGTGTGTGTGTGTGTGTGTGTGTGTGTGGTGTGTGTGTGTGTGGTGTGTGTGTGTGGTGTGTGTGTGTGTGTGTGTGTGTGTGTATGTGTGTGTTGTGTGTGTGTGGTGTGTGTGTGTGTGTGTGTGTGTGTGTGTGTGTGTGTGGTGTGTGTGTGTGTGTTGTGTGTGTGTGGTGTGTGTGTGTGTGTGTGTGGTGTGTGTGTGTGTGGTGTGTGTGTGTGTGGTGTGTGTGTGTGTGTGTGTGTGTGTGGTGTGTGTGTGTGGTGTGTGTGTGTGTGTGTGTATGTGTGTGTTGTGTGTGTGTGTGTGTATGTGTGTGTGTGGTGTGTGTGTGTGTGGTGTGTGTGGTGTGTGTGTGTGTGGTGTGTGTGTGTGTGTGGTGTGTGTGTGTGTGGTGTGTGTGTGTGTGTGTTTAGTGTCGGGGATGAGCCCTGGGGCGGTCGGGAACGTGGCAGGGGATTATTATATATTTTTTCCATATGTCACGTGTGTATTACATGTGTATTTAAAGCGTAACAAGTATTGTACAACTCATAGCTGTAATAACAACACGTAGGTAATTAAGGCCTGTAACTACAGAGGTGCCTCGACAAATCCTTGTTACAAACGGTCAAATTTTCCACTAAATTCACCAATAATTTGGTGTTTTGTTTCTTCTCAGACACATCTGTCAGGTATAACTGTCACAAATCTTTGATAGACAGACGGGCTGAGGGTACGAAATTACAAAAGTCGAGAAGCCCAATAGGCTCTCATTTAACTACCCGTGAACGGACTCTTCAAAATCTCAAATCAATGTTGTTGCACTTGTACCCTAAAAAAGTATAATATCTGGGTTAACTTGGTTGAGTTGACAGAAACAAATCTGAAATAGGTCAGCCTTACCTGACTGGAGTATACTCTACCAGAGGATAAACCCACTGGGACACCACAGAGGATAAACCCACTAGGATAAACCCACTGGGACACCACAGAGGATCAACCCACTGGGATAAACCCACTGGGACACCACAGAGGATCAACCCACTAGGATACACCCACTAGGACACCACAGAGGATTAACCCACTAGGATAAACCCACTAGGATAAACCCACTAGGACACCACAGAGGATAAACCCACTGGGACACCACAGAGGATAAACCCACTAGGATAAACCCACTAGGACACCACAGAGGATAAACCCACTAGGACACCACAGAGGATAAACCCACTAGGACACCACAGAGGATAGACCCACTAGGATAAACCCACTAGGACACCACAGAGGTTAAACCCACTAGGATAAACCCACTAGGATAAACCTACTAGGACACCACAGAGGATAAACCCACTAGGATAAACCCACTAGGACACCACAGAGTATAAACCCACTAGCACACCACAGAGGATAAACCCACTAGGACACCACAGAGGATAGACCCACTAGGACACCACAGAGGATAAACCCACTAGGACACCAAAGAGGATAAACCCACTAGGACACCACAGAGGTTAACCCCACAAGGATAAACCCACTAGGATAAACCTACTAGGACACCACAGAGGATAAATCCACTAGGATAAACCCACTAGGAAACCACAGAGGATAAACCCACTAGGACACCACAGAGCATAGTCACTTCCGGCGCCGACAGAGATGGCCGCCTCGCTTCGCGTTCCTAGGAAACTATGCAGTTTTTTGTTTTTTTACGTGTTATTTCTTACATTAGTACCCCAGGTCATCTTAGGTTTCATTACATACAGTCGAGAAGAACTACTGAATATAAGATCAGCATCAACTCACCATCAGTACGACCAAGAATATGTTTTTCGCGACGCGGATCCTGTGTTCTGCCTTACAAACAGGACAACGGAGTGGATCCTATGCAGCGACCCAAAAAAACGACTCCGAAAGAGAGGGAAACGAGGCGGTCTTCTGGTCAGACTCCGGAGACGGGCACAGCGCGCACCACTCCCTAGCATTCTTCTTGCCAATGTCCAGTCTCTTGACAACAAGGTTGATGAAATCCGAGCAAGGGTAGCATTCCAGAGGGACATCAGAGACTGTAACGTTCTTTGCTTCACGGAAACGTGGCTTACTGGAGAGACGCTATCCGAAGCGGTGCAGCCAACAGGTTTCTCCACGCATCGCGCAGACAGGAAAAAACATCTTTCTGGTAAAAAGAGGGGCGGGGGCGTATGCCTTATGACTAACGTGACATGGTGCGATGAAAGAAACATACAGGAACTCAAATCCTTCTGTTCACCTGATTTAGAATTCCTCACAATCAAATGTAGACCGCATTATCTACCAAGAGAATTCTCTTCGATTATAATCACAGCCGTATATATCCCCCCCCAAGCAGACTCATCGATGGCTCTGAACGAACTTTATTTAACTCTCTGCAAACTGGAAACAATTTATCCGGAGGCTGCATTCATTGTAGCTGGGGATTTTAACAAGGCTAATCTGAAAACAAGACTCCCCAAATTTTATCAGCATATCGATTGCGCAACCAGGGGAGGAAAGACCTTGGACCATTGTTACTCTAACTTCCGCGACGCATATAAGGCCCTGCCCCGCCCCCCTTTCGGAAAAGCTGACCACGACTCCATTTTGTTGATCCCTGCCTACAGACAGAAACTAAAACAAGAGGCTCCCACCCTGAGGTCTGTCCAACGCTGGTCCGACCAAGCTGACTCCACACTCCAAGACTGCTTCCATCACGTGGACTGGGAGATGTTTCGTATTGCGTCAGATAACAACATTGACGAATACGCTGATTCGGTGTGCGAGTTCATTAGAACGTGCGTTGAAGATGTCGTTCCCATAGCAACGATTAAAACATTCCCTAACCAGAAACCGTGGATTGATGGCAGCATTCGTGTGAAACTGAAAGCGCGAACCACTGCTTTTAATCAGGGCAAGGTGTCTGGTAACATGACCGAATACAAACAGTGCAGCTATTCCCTCCGCAAGGCTATCAAACAAGCTAAGCGCCAGTACAGAGACAAAGTAGAATCTCAATTCAACGGCTCAGACACAAGAGGCATGTGGCAGGGTCTACAGTCAATCACGGACTACAGGAAGAAACCCAGCCCAGTCACGGACCAGGATGTCTTGCTCCCAGGCAGACTAAATAACTTTTTTGCCCGCTTTGAGGACAATACAGTGCCACTGACACGGCCTGCAACGAAAACATGCGGTCTCTCCTTCACTGCAGCCGAGGTGAGTAAGACATTTAAACGTGTTAACCCTCGCAAGGCTGCAGGCCCAGATGGTATCCCCAGCCGCGCCCTCAGAGCATGCGCAGACCAGCTGGCCGGTGTGTTTACGGACATATTCAATCAATCCCTATACCAGTCTGCTGTTCCCACATGCTTCAAGAGGGCCACCATTGTTCCTGTTCCCAAGAAAGCTAAGGTAACTGAGCTAAATGACTACCGCCCCGTAGCACTCACATCCGTCATCATGAAGTGCTTTGAGAGACTAGTCAAGGACCATATCACCTCCACCCTACCTGACACCCTAGACCCACTCCAATTTGCTTACCGCCCAAATAGGTCCACAGACGATGCAATCTCAACCACACTGCACACTGCCCTAACCCATCTGGACAAGAGGAATACCTATGTGAGAATGCTGTTCATCGACTACAGCTCGGCATTCAACACCATAGTACCCTCCAAGCTCGTCATCAAGCTCGAGACCCTGGGTCTCGACCCCGCCCTGTGCAACTGGGTACTGGACTTCCTGACGGGCCGCCCCCAGGTGGTGAGGGTAGGCAACAACATCTCCTCCTCGCTGATCCTCAACACTGGGGCCCCACAAGGTTGCGTTCTGAGCCCTCTCCTGTACTCCCTGTTCACCCACGACTGCGTGGCCACGCACGCCTCCAACTCAATCATCAAGTTTGCGGACGACACAACAGTGGTAGGCTTGATTACCAACAACGATGAGACGGCCTACAGGGAGGAGGTGAGGGCCCTCGGAGTGTGGTGTCAGGAAAACAACCTCACACTCAACGTCAACAAAACTAAGGAGATGATTGTGGACTTCAGGAAACAGCAGAGGGAACACCCCCCTATCCACATCGATGGAACAGTAGTGGAGAGGGTAGCAAGTTTTAAGTTCCTCGGCATACACATCACAGACAAACTGAATTGGTCCACTCACACAGACAGCATCGTGAAGAAGGCGCAGCAGCGCCTCTTCAACCTCAGGAGGCTGAAGAAATTTGGCTTGTCACCAAAAGCACTCACAAACTTCTACAGATGCACAATCGAGAGCATCCTGGCGGGCTGTATCACCGCCTGGTATGGCAACTGCACCGCCCTCAACCGTAAGGCTCTCCAGAGGGTAGTGAGGTCTGCACAACGCATCACCGGGGGCAAACTACCTGCCCTCCAGGACACCTACACCACCCGATGTCACAGGAAGGCCATAAAGATCATCAAGGACATCAACCACCCGAGCCACTGCCTGTTCACCCCGCTATCATCCAGAAGGCGAGGTCAGTACAGGTGCATCAAAGCTGGGACCGAGAGACTGAAAAACAGCTTCTATCTCAAGGCCATCAGACTGTTAAACAGCCACCACTAACACTGAGTGGCTGCTGCCAACACACTGACACTGACTCAACTCCAGCCACTTTAATAATGGGAATTGATGGGAAATGATGTAAATATATCACTAGCCACTTTAAACAATGCTACCTTATATAAATGTTACTTACCCTACATTATTCATCTCATATGCATACGTATATACTGTACTCTATATCATCGACGGTATCCTTATGTAATACATGTATCACTAGCCACTTTATACTATACTATGCCACTTTGTTTACATACTCATCTCATTTGTACATACTGTACCCGATACCATCTACTGTATCTTGCCTATGCTGCTCTGTACCATCACTCATTCATATATCCTTATGTACATATTCTTTATCCCCTTACACTGTGTACAAGACAGTAGTTTTGGAATTGTTAGTTAGATTACTTGTTATTACTGCATTGTCGGAACTAGAAGCACAAGCATTTCGCTACACTCGCATTAACATCTGCTAACCATGTGTATGTGACAAATAAAATTTGATTTGATTTGATTTGATTTGGATAAACCCACTTGGACACCACAGAGGATAAACCCACTAGGATACCACAGAGGATAAACCCAATAGGACACCAAAGAGGATAAACCCACTAGGAAACCACAGAGGATAAACCCACTAGGACACCACAGAGGATAAACCCACTAGGACACCACAGAGGATAAACCCACTAGCACACCACAGAGGATAAACCCACAGGGACACCACATAGGATAAACCCACTAGGACACCACAGAGGACAAAACCCAATAGGACACCACAGAGGATAAACCCACTAGGACACCACAGAGGATAAACCCACTAGGACACCACAGAGGATAAACCCACTAGGATACCACAGAGGATAAACCCACTAGGACACCACAGAGGATAAACCCACTAGGACACCACAGAGGATAAACCCACTAGGACACCACAGAGGATAGACCCACTAGGACACCACAGAGGATAAACCCACTAGGATAAACCCACTAGGACACCACAGAGGATAAACCCACTAGGACACCACAGAGGATAGACCCACTAGGACACCACAGAGGATAAACCCACTAGGACACCACAGAGAATAAACCCACTAGGACACCACAGAGGTTAACCCCACAAGGATAAACCCACTAGGATAAACCTACTAGGACACCACAGAGGATAAACCCACTAGGATAAACCCACTAGGACAACACAGAGTATAAACCCACTAGCACACCACAGAGGATATACCCACTAGGACACCACAGAGGATAGACCCACTAGGACACCACAGAGGATAAACCCACTAGGACACCACAGAGGATAACCCCACTAGGACACCACAGAGGTTAACCCCACAAGGATAAACCCACTAGGATAAACCTACTAGGACACCACAGAGGATAAACCCACTAGGATAAACCCACTAGGAAACCACAGAGGATAAACCCACTAGGACACCACAGAGGATAAACCCACTTGGACACCACAGAGGATAAACCCACTAGGATACCACAGAGGATAAACCCACTAGGACACCACAGAGGATAAACCCACTAGGACACCACAGAGGATAAACCCACTAGGACACCACAGAGGATAAACCCACTAGGACACCACAGAGGATAAACCCACTAGGACACCACAGAGGATAAACCCACAGGGACACCACATAGGATAAACCCACTAGGACACCACAGAGGACAAAACCCAATAGGACACCACAGAGGATAAACCCACTAGGACACCACAGAGGATAAACCCACTAGGACACCACAGAGGATAAACCCACTAGGATACCACAGAGGATAAACCCACTAGGACACCACAGAGGATAAACCCACTAGGACACCACAGAGGATAAACCCACTAGGACACCACAGAGGATAGACCCACTAGGACACCAAAGAGGATAAACCCACTAGGACACCACAGAGGATAAACCCACTAGGACACCACAGAGGATAAACCTACTAGGACACCACAGAGGATAGACCCACTAGGACACCACTAGAGGATAAACCCACTAGGACACCACAGAGGATAAACCCACTGGGACACCACAGAGGATAAACCCACTAGGACACCACAGAGGACAAAACCCAATAGGACACCACAGAGGATAAACCCACTAGGACACCACAGAGAATAAACCCACTGGGACACCACAGAGGATAAACCGACTAGGACACCACAGGGGATAAACCCACTAGGACACCACAGAGGATAAACCCACTAGGACACCACAGAGGATCAACCCACTAGGACACCACAGAGGAAAAACCCACTGGGACACCACAGAGGATAAACCCACTGACCCACCCACCCACCCATCTATAGGTGACTAAGCTCATATGTAGCTTGTTTTGGTACAGTTCATATGTAGCTTGTTTTGGTACTTTTCATATGTAGCTTGTTTTGGTACTGCCCATATTTTGCTTGTTTTGGTACTGTTCATATGTAGCTTGTTTTGCTTGTTTTGGTACTGTCCATATGTAGCTTGTTTTGCTTGTTTTGATACTGCCCATATGTAGCTTGTTTTGCTTGTTTTGGTACTTTTCATATGTAGCTTGTTTTAGTACTGTTCATATGTAGCTTGTTTTGGTACTGTTTATATGTAGCTTGTTTTGGTACTGTCCATATGTAGCTTGTTTTGTTACTGTTCATATGTAGCTTGTTTTGGTACTGTTCATATGTAGCTTGTTTTGGTACTGTCCATATGTAGCTTGTTTTGGTACTGTCCATATGTAGCTTGTTTTAGTACTGTTTATATGTAGCTTGTTTTGGTACTGTCCATATGTAGCTTGTTTTGGTACTGTCCATATGTAGCTTGTTTTGGTACTGTCCATATGTAGCTTGTTTTGGTACTGTTCATATGTAGCTTGTTTTGGTACTGTCCATATGTAGCTTGTTTTGGTACTGTCCATATGTAGCTTGTTTTTGTACTGTTCATATGTAGCTTGTTTTGGTACTGTCCATATGTAGCTTGTTTTGGGTACTGTCCATATGTAGCTTGTTTTGGTACTGTCCATATGTAGCTTGTTTTGGTGCTGTTCATATGTAGCTTGTTTTGGTACTGTCCATATGTAGCTTGTTTTGGTACTGTCCATATGTAGCTTGTTTTGGTACTGTCCATATGTAGCTTGTTTTGGTACTGTCCATATGTAGCTTGTTTTGGTACTGCCCATATGTAGCTTGTTTTGGTACTGTCCATATGTAGCTTGTTTTGGTACTGTTCATATGTAGCTTGTTTTGGTACTGTTCATATGTAGCTTGTTTTGGTACTGTCCATATGTAGCTTGTTTTGGTACTGTCCATATGTAGCTTGTTTTGGTACTGTCCATATGTAGCTTGTTTTGGTGCTGTTCATATGTAGCTTGTTTTGGTACTGTCCATATGTAGCTTGTTTTGGTACTGTCCATATGTAGCTTGTTTTGGTACTGTCCATATGTAGCTTGTTTTGGTACTGCCCATATGTAGCTTGTTTTGGTACTGTCCATATGTAGCTTGTTTTGGTACTGTTCATATGTAGCTTGTTTTGGTACTGTTCATATGTAGCTTGTTTTGGTACTGTCCATATGTAGCTTGTTTTGGTACTGTTCATATGTAGCTTGTTTTGGTACTGTTCATATGTAGCTTGTTTTGGTACTGTCCATATGTAGCTTGTTTTGGTACTGTTCATATGTAGCTTGTTTTTGGTCGCAGGTCCAGGAATGGCTAAAGAAGTGCAACATTTACTTTGAGCCAACTCTGCAGATAGCACTACTGGGTGATCAGAAAAGTCATACTCAAATGATCAACAATATAATAATACATTTAGCAAAAAAATAGCTTGGTAGGTGACCACTTCCTGTTGGCAGGTCTCTCTAGGTGACCACTTCTTGTTGGCAGGTCTCTCTAGGTGACCACTTCTTGTTGGCAGGTCTCTCTAGGTGACCACTTCTTGTTGGCAGGTCTCTCTAGGTGACCACTTCCTGTTGGCAGGTCTCTGTAGGTGACAACTTCCTGTTGGCAGGTCTCTATAGGTGACCAGGGGATTCTCTGTACAACATGTAACACCTAACCTCCTTCCTGTTGTCAGGTCTCTCTAGGTGACCATTTCCTGTTGGCAGGTCTCTCTAGGTGGCCACTTCCTGTTGGCAGGTCTATACAGGTGACCACTTCCTGTTGGCAGGTCTCTATAGTTGACCACTTCCTGTTGGCAGGTCTCTATAGGTGACGAGGGGATTCTCTCTACAACATGTAACACATAACATCCTTCCTCTCGGCAGGTCTCTCTAGGTGACCACTTCCTGTTTATAGGTCTCTACAGGTGACCACTTCCTGTTGTCAGGTCTCTCTAGGTGGCCACTTCCTGTTGGCAGGTCTATACAGGTGACCACTTCCTGTTGGCAGGTCTCTATAGGTGACCACTTCCTGTTGGCAGGTCTCTATAGGTGACCACTTCCTGTTTATAGGTCTCTATAGGTGACCACTTCCTGTTGGCAGGTCTCTATCGTTGACCATGGGATTCTCTCTACAACATGTAACTCTTAACCTCCTTCCTGTTGGCAGGTCTCTCTAGGTGACCACTTCCTGTTTATAGGTCTCTACAGGTGACCACTTCCTGTTGTCAGGTCTCTCTAGGTGGCCACTTCCTGTTGGCAGGTCTATACAGGTGACCACTTCCTGTTGGCAGGTCTCTATAGGTGACCACTTCCTGTTGGCAGGTCTCTATAGGTGACTACTTCCTGTTGCCAGGTCTCTATAGGTGACCACTTCCTGTTTATAGGTCTCTATAGGTGACCACTTCCTGTTGCCAGGTCTCTATCGTTGACCATGGGATTCTCTCTACAACATGTAACTCTTAACCTCCTTCCTGTTGGCAGGTCTCTATCGGTGACCAGGGGATTCTCTCTACCACATTTAAAAGCCTCCATGGAGCTCATGGAGCCATGAAGCCTATTTTGGTCGTTCACAATATCGGCCGTACGGATGTGGAATGTGAGTGGAGGTAGCCAGCCGTGCCCAACCAGGTGGAGTCAGTGGAGGACCTGTACCTGGCTGAAGACTAGCCAGCTGTGCCCAACCAGGTGCGGGTCAGTGGAGGACCTGTACCTGGCTGAAGACTAGCCAGCCGTGCCCAACCAGGTGCGGGTCAGTGGAGGACCTGTACCTGGCTGAAGACTAGCCAGCCGTGCCCAACCAGGTGCGGGTCAGTGGAGGACCTGTATCCGGCTGAAGACTAGCCAGCCGTGCCCAACCAGGTGGAGTCAGTGGAGGACCTGTACCTGGCTGAAGACTAGCCAGCCGTGCCCAACCAGGTGGAGTCAGTGGAGGACCTGTACCTGGCTAAAGACTAGCCAGCCGTGCCCAACCAGGTGCGGGTCAGTGGAGGACCTGTACCTGGCTGAAAACTAGCCAGCCGTGCCCAACCAGGTGCGGGTCAGTGGAGGACCTGTACCTGGCTGAAGACTAGCCAGCCGTGCCCAACCAGGTGCGGGTCAGTGGAGGACCTGTACCTGGCTGAAGACTAGCCAGCCGTGCCCAACCAGGTGGAGTCAGTGGAGGACCTGTACCTGGCTGAAGACTAGCCAGCTGTGCCCAACCAGGTGGAGTCAGTGGAGGACCTGTATCCGGCTGAAGACTAGCCAGCTGTGCCCAACCAGGTGGAGTCAGTGGAGGACCTGTACCTGGCTGAAGACTAGCCAGCCGTGCCCAACCAGGTGGAGTCAGTGGAGGACCTGTATCCGGCTGAAGACTAGCCAGCCGTGCCCAACCAGGTGCGGGTCAGTGGAGGACCTGTACCTGGCTGAAGACTAGCCAGCCGTGCCCAACCAGGTGGAGTCAGTGGAGGACCTGTATCCGGCTGAAGACTAGCCAGCCGTGCCCAACCAGGTGCGGGTCAGTGGAGGACCTGTATCCGGCTGAAGACTAGCCAGCCATGCCCAACCAGGTGCGGGTCAGTGGAGGACCTGTACCTGGCTGAAGACTAGCCAGCCGTGCCCAACCAGGTGGAGTCAGTGGAGGACCTGTATCCGGCTGAAGACTAGCCAGCCGTGCCCAACCAGGTGGAGTCAGTGGAGGACCTGTACCTGGCTGAAGACTAGCCAGCCGTGCCCAACCAGGTGGAGTCAGTGGAGGACCTGTATCCGGCTGAAGACTAGCCAGACGTGCCCAACCAGGTGGAGTCAGTGGAGGACCTGTACCTGGCTGAAGACTAGCCAGCCGTGCCCAACCAGGTGGAGTCAGTGGAGGACCTGTAACTGGCTGAAGACTAGCCAGCCGTGCCCAACCAGGTGGAGTCAGTGGAGGACCTGTACCTGGCTGAAGACTAGCCAGCCGTGCCCAACCAGGTGCGGGTCAGTGGAGGACCTGTACCTGGCTGAAGACTAGCCAGCCGTGCCCAACCAGGTGCGGGTCAGTGGAGGACCTGTATCCGGCTGAAGACTAGCCAGCCGTGCCCAACCAGGTGGAGTCAGTGGAGGACCTGTACCTGGCTGAAGACTAGCCAGCCGTGCCCAACCAGGTGCAGTCAGCTGAAGACTACAACCCCTCGGTCCCGAGAGCTCACAGAGGATCTAGTAGCTAAGGAACCGTATCTGGTTCAGTGGAATTACATGTCTGCTTGAACCTTGAGCAGCTACCCTTCCTGGCAGTACCATACATTGTTAAAACAAGGGCACATGGGGCATGCAGGCTTCCTGGTTGGCATGGTGCTTGCTGTCTGTGGAGCAGCAGGAGCAGCTGTACATAGTCCATATGTAAATAGCCCACCCAATCTATCTACCTCATCCCCATACTGTTTTTGTTTTATTTACATTTCTGCTCTTTTGCACACCAGTATCTCTACTTGCACATCATCATCTGCTCCTCTATCACTCCAGTGTTAATCTGCTAAATTGTAATTATTCCCTCCTATGGTCTATTTATTGCCTTCCTCCTCATGCCTTTTGCACACACTGTATATAGACTTCATTTTTTTCTACTTAGCCATTGATTTGTTTATTGGCTTGTTTATTGTTTACTCCATGTGTAACTATGTGTTGTTGTCTGTGTCACACTGCTTTGCTTTATCTTGGCCAGGTCACAGTTGCAAATGAGAACTTGTTCTCAACTAGCCTACCTGGTTAAATAAAGGTGAAATAAAACATCTAAAAAATGAGGCTATAGGGCAGGCAACAGTTGGACAGCGCACCAACCTCAACTGGAATGCCATGAGGAGAGAGAGGTTGACGGACAGCAATGATGGAACAGTGGTTAGGACCAAGCCTGTTACAGTGGTTAGGACCAAGCCTGTTACAGTGGTTAGGACCAAGCCTGTTACAGTGGTTAGGACCAAGCCTGTTACAGTGGTTAGGACCAAGCTTGTTACAGTAGTTAGGACGAAGCCTGTTACAGTAGTTATGACCAAGCCTGTTACAGTAGTTATGACCAAGCTTGTTACAGTAGTTAGGACCAAGCCTGTTACAGTAGTTATGACCAAGCTTGTTACAGTAGTTAGGACCAAGCTTGTTACAGTAGTTATGACCAAGCCTGTTACAGTAGTTATGACCAAGCTTGTTACAGTAGTTATGACCAAGCTTGTTACAGTGGTTATGACCAAGCCTGTTACAGTAGTTAGGACCAAGCCTGTTACAGTAGTTTGGACCAAGCCTGTTACAGTGGTTAGGACCAAGCCTGTTACAGTGGTTAGGACCAAGCCTGTTACAGTGGTTAGGACCAAGCCTGTTACATTGGTTAGGACCAAGCCTGTTACAGTGGTTAGGACCAAGTCTGTTACAGTAGTTATGACCAAGCTTGTTACAGTAGTTAGGACCAAGCCTGTTACAGTGGTTAGGACCAAGCTTGTTACAGTGGTTAGGACCAAGCCTGTTACAGTAGTTATGACCAAGCCTGTT
The DNA here is from genome assembly GCF_013265735.2 of Oncorhynchus mykiss. Classification (NCBI taxonomy): domain Eukaryota; kingdom Metazoa; phylum Chordata; class Actinopteri; order Salmoniformes; family Salmonidae; genus Oncorhynchus; species Oncorhynchus mykiss. The sequence goes on along the minus strand of NC_048565.1, from coordinate 2,397,010 downwards.
ACAGTGGTTAGGACCAAGCCTGTTACAGTAGTTAGGACCAAGCCTGTTACAGTGGTTAGGACCAAGCCTGTTACAGTAGTTAGGACCAAGCCTGTTACAGTGGTTAGGACCAAGCCTGTTACAGTGGCTAGGACCAAGCCTCTTACAGTAGTTAGGACCAAGCCTGTTACAGTGGTTACGACCAAGCTTGTTACAGTAGTTAGGACCAAGCCTGTTACAGTAGTTATGACCAAGCCTGTTACAGTAGTTATGACCAAGCTTGTTACAGTAGTTAGGACCAAGCCTGTTACAGTGGTTAGGACCCAGCCTGTTACAGTGGTTAGGACCAAGCCTGTTACAGTGGTTAGGACCCAGCCTGTTACAGTAGTTAGGACCAAGCCTGTTACAGTGGTTAGGACCAAGCCTGTTAAAGTGGTTAGGACCCAGCCTGTTACAGTAGTTATGACCAAGCCTGTTACAGTGGTTAGGACCAAGCCTGTTACAGTGGTTAGGACCAAGTCTGTTACAGTAGTTAGGACCAAGCCTGTTACAGTGGTTAGGACCAAGCCTGTTACAGTAGTTAGGACCAAGCTTGTTACAGTAGTTATGACCAAGCTTGTTACAGTAGTTATGACCAAGCCTGTTACAGTAGTTAGGACCAAGCCTGTTACAGTGGTTAGGACCAAGCCTGTTATAGTGGTTAGGACCAAGCCTGTTACAGTAGTTATGACCAAGCTTGTTACAGTGGTTAGGACCAAGTCTGTTACAGTAGTTATGACCAAGCTTGTTACAGTAGTTAGGACCAAGCCTGTTACAGTGGTTAGGACCAAGCTTGTTACAGTGGTTAGGACCAAGCCTGTTACAGTAGTTATGACCAAGCCTGTTACAGTGGTTAGGACCAAGCCTGTTACAGTAGTTAGGACCCAGCCTGTTACAGTGGTTAGGACCAAGCCTGTTACAGTGGCTAGGACCAAGCCTCTTACAGTAGTTAGGACCAAGCCTGTTACAGTGGTTAGGACCAAGCTTGTTACAGTAGTTAGGACCAAGCCTGTTACAGTAGTTATGACCAAGCCTGTTACAGTAGTTATGACCAAGCTTGTTACAGTAGTTAGGACCAAGCCTGTTACAGTAGTTAGGACCAAGCCTGTTACAGTGGTTAGGACCAAGCCTGTTACAGTGGTTAGGACCAAGCCTGTTACAGTGGTTAGGACCAAGCCTGTTACAGTGGTTAGGACCAAGCTTGTTACACTAGTTAGGACCAAGCCTGTTACAGTAGTTAGGACCAAGCCTGTTACAGTAGTTATGACCAAGCTTGTTACAGTAGTTAGAACCAAGCCTGTTACAGTGGTTAGGACAAGGCCTGTTACAGTGGTTAGTACCAAGCCTGTTACAGTTGTTAGGACCAAGCCTGTTACAGTAGTTAGGACCAAGCCTGTTACAGTGGTTAGGACCAAGCCTGTTACAGTGGTTAGGACCAATCCTGTTACAGTGGTTAGGACCATGTTACAGTGGTTAGGACCAAGCCTGTTACAGTGGTTAGGGCCAAGCCTGTTACAGTAGTTAGGACCAAGCCTGTTACAGTGGTTAGGACCAAGCCTGTTACAGTGGTTAGGACCAAGCCTGTTACAGTGGTTAGGACCAAGCCTGTTACAGTGGTTATGACCAAGCCTGTTACAGTGGTTAGGACCAAGCCTGTTACAGTGGTTAGGACAAAGCTTGTTACACTAGTTAGGACCAAGCCTGTTACAGTAGTTAGGACCAAGCCTGTTACAGTAGTTATGACCAAGCTTGTTATAGTAGTTAGAACCAAGCCTGTTACAGTGGTTAGGACAAGGCCTGTTACAGTGGTTAGTACCAAGCCTGTTACAGTTGTTAGGACCAAGCCTGTTACAGTAGTTAGGACCAAGCCTGTTACAGTGGTTAGGACCAAGCCTGTTACAGTGGTTAGGACCAATCCTGTTACAGTGGTTAGGACCATGTTACAGTGGTTAGGACCAAGCCTGTTACAGTGGTTAGGACCAAGTCTGTTACAGTAGTTATGACCAAGCTTGTTACAGTAGTTAGGACCAAGCCTGTTACAGTGGTTAGGACCAAGCCTGTTACAGTAGTTATGACCAAGCCTGTTACAGTGGTTAGGACCAAGCCTGTTACAGTAGTTAGGACCAAGCCTGTTACAGTGGTTAGGACCAAGCCTGTTACAGTAGTTAGGACCAAGCCTGTTACAGTGGTTAGGACCAAGCCTGTTACAGTGGCTAGGACCAAGCCTCTTACAGTAGTTAGGACCAAGCCTGTTACAGTGGTTAGGACCAAGCTTGTTACAGTAGTTAGGACCAAGCCTGTTACAGTAGTTATGACCAAGCCTGTTACAGTAGTTATGACCAAGCTTGTTACAGTAGTTAGGACCAAGCCTGTTACAGTAGTTAGGACCAAGCCTGTTACAGTGGTTAGGACCAAGCCTGTTACAGTGGTTAGGACCAAGCCTGTTACAGTGGTTAGGACCAAGCCTGTTACAGTGGTTAGGACCAAGCTTGTTACACTAGTTAGGACCAAGCCTGTTACAGTAGTTAGGACCAAGCCTGTTACAGTAGTTATGACCAAGCTTGTTACAGTAGTTAGAACCAAGCCTGTTACAGTGGTTAGGACAAGGCCTGTTACAGTGGTTAGTACCAAGCCTGTTACAGTGGTTAGGACCAATCCTGTTACAGTGGTTAGGACCATGTTACAGTGGTTAGGACCAAGCCTGTTACAGTGGTTAGGGCCAAGCCTGTTACAGTGGTTAGGACCAAGCCTGTTACAGTGGTTAGGACCAAGCCTGTTACAGTAGTTAGGACCAAGCCTGTTACAGTGGTTAGGACCAAGCCTGTTACAGTGGCTAGGACCAAGCCTCTTACAGTAGTTAGGACCAAGCCTGCTACAGTGGTTAGGACCAAGCTTGTTACAGTAGTTAGGACCAAGCCTGTTACAGTAGGTATGACCAAGCCTGTTACAGTAGTTATGACCAAGCTTGTTACAGTAGTTAGAACCAAGCCTGTTACAGTAGTTAGGACCAAGCCTGTTACAGTGGTTAGGACCAAGCCTGTTACAGTGGTTAGGACCAAGCCTGTTACAGTGGTTAGGACCAAGCCTGTTACAGTGGTTAGGACCAAGCTTGTTACACTCGTTAGGACCAAGCCTGTTACAGTAGTTAGGACCAAGCCTGTTACAGTAGTTATGACCAAGCTTGTTACAGTAGTTAGAACCAAGCCTGTTACAGTGGTTAGGACAAGGCCTGTTACAGTGGTTAGTACCAAGCCTGTTACAGTTGTTAGGACCAAGCCTGTTACAGTAGTTAGGACCAAGCCTGTTACAGTGGTTAGGACCAAGCCTGTTACAGTGGTTAGGACCAATCCTGTTACAGTGGTTAGGACCATGTTACAGTGGTTAGGACCAAGCCTGTTACAGTGGTTAGGGCCAAGCCTGTTACAGTGGTTAGGACCAAGCCTGTTACAGTGGTTAGGACCAAGCCTGTTACAGTGGTTAGGACCAAGCCTGTTACAGTGGTTAGGACCAAGCCTGTTACAGTGGTTATGACCAAGCCTGTTACAGTGGTTAGGACCAAGCCTGTTACAGTGGTTAGGACAAAGCTTGTTACACTAGTTAGGACCAAGCCTGTTACAGTAGTTAGGACCAAGCCTGTTACAGTAGTTATGACCAAGCTTGTTATAGTAGTTAGAACCAAGCCTGTTACAGTGGTTAGGACAAGGCCTGTTACAGTGGTTAGTACCAAGCCTGTTACAGTTGTTAGGACCAAGCCTGTTACAGTAGTTAGGACCAAGCCTGTTACAGTGGTTAGGACCAAGCCTGTTACAGTGGTTAGGACCAATCCTGTTACAGTGGTTAGGACCATGTTACAGTGGTTAGGACCAAGCCTGTTACAGTGGTTAGGGCCAAGCCTGTTACAGTGGTTAGGACCAAGCCTGTTACAGTGGTTAGGACCCAGCCTGTTACAGTGGTTGGACCAAGCCTGTTACAGTGGTTAGGACCAAGCCTGTCACAGTGGTTAGGACCAAGCCTGTTACAGTAGTTTGGACCAAGCCTGTTACAGTGGTTAGGACCAAGCCTGTTACAGTGGTTAGGACCAAGCCTGTTACAGTGGTTAGGACCAAGCCTGTTACAGTGGTTAGGACCAAGCCTGTTACAGTGGTTAGGACCAAGCCTGTTACATTGGTTAGGACCAAGCCTGTTACAGTGGTTAGGACCAAGTCTGTTACAGTAGTTATGACCAAGCTTGTTACAGTAGTTAGGACCAAGCCTGTTACAAAGGTTAGGACCAAGCTTGTTACAGTGGTTAGGACCAAGCCTGTTACAGTAGTTATGACCAAGCCTGTTACAGTGGTTAGGACCAAGCCTGTTACAGTAGTTAGGACCAAGCCTGTTACAGTGGTTAGGACCAAGCCTGTTACAGTGGCTAGGACCAAGCCTCTTACAGTAGTTAGGACCAAGCCTGTTACAGTGGTTAGGACCAAGCTTGTTACAGTAGTTAGGACCAAGCCTGTTACAGTAGTTATGACCAAGCCTGTTACAGTAGTTATGACCAAGCTTGTTACAGTAGTTAGGACCAAGCCTGTTACAGTAGTTAGGACCAAGCCTGTTACAGTGGTTAGGACCAAGCCTGTTACACTAGTTAGGACCAAGCCTGTTACAGTGGTTAGGACCAAGCCTGTTACAGTGGTTAGGACCAAGCCTGTTACAGTGGTTAGGACCAAGCTTGTTACACTAGTTAGGACCAAGCCTGTTACAGTAGTTAGGACCAAGCCTGTTACAGTAGTTATGACCAAGCTTGTTACAGTAGTTAGAACCAAGCCTGTTACAGTGGTTAGGACAAGGCCTGTTACAGTGGTTAGTACCAAGCCTGTTACAGTTGTTAGGACCAAGCCTGTTACAGTAGTTAGGACCAAGCCTGTTACAGTGGTTAGGACCAAGCCTGTTACAGTGGTTAGGACCAAGCCTGTTACAGTGGTTAGGGCCAAGCCTGTTACAGTGGTTAGGACCAAGCCTGTTACAGTGGTTAGGACCAAGCCTGTTACAGTGGTTAGGACCAAGCCTGTTACAGTGGTTATGACCAAGCCTGTTACAGTGGTTAGGACCCAGCCTGTTACAGTGGTTAGGACCCAGCCTGTTACAGTGGTTAGGACCCAGCCTGTTACAGTGGTTAGGACCAAGCCTGTTACAGTAGTTAGGACCAAGCCTGTTACAGTGGTTAGGACCAAGCCTGTTACAGTGGTTATGACCAAGCCTGTTACAGTGGTTAGGACCCAGCCTGTTACAGTAGTTAGGACCAAGCCTGTTACAGTGGTTAGGACCAAGCCTGTTACAGTGGTTATGACCAAGCCGGTTACAGTGGTTAGGACCAAGCCTGTTACAGTAGTTAGGACCAAGCCTGTTACAGTGGTTAGGACCAAGCCTGTTACAGTAGTTAGGACCAAGCCTGTTACAGTGGTTAGGACCAAGCCTGTTACAGTGGTTATGACCAAGCCGGTTACAGTGGTTAGGACCAAGCCTGTTACAGTGGTTAGGACCCAGCCTGTTACAGTGGTTAGGACCCAGCCTGTTACAGTGGTTAGGACCCAGCCTGTTACAGTGGTTAGGACCAAGCCTGTTACAGTAGTTAGGACCCAGCCTGTTACAGTAGTTAGGACCAAGCCGGTTACAGTGGTTAGGACCAAGCCTGTTACAGTGGTTAGGACCAAGCCTGTTACAGTAGTTAGGACCCAGCCTGTTACAGTGGTTAGGACCCAGCCTGTTACAGTGGTTAGGACCCAGCCTTTTACAGTAGTTAGGACCCAGCCTGTTACAGTGGTTAGGACCAAGCCTGTTACTCCATCGCTGCTAAAAAAAACAGGGTCCTCAGATCACAGTCGTTCGATGTGGTGTTTTCTGTAAAGTGGTGCACAGATATGGCAACAGGGATGGATGTTGCAGGCGTCAGGGCTTTGGGTCATGGGGCCTGGGATTCTAGGTGCCTCACCGGATGGTCTGGTGGGCACCACAGCAGTGGTGGGTGTCAATTGTCCCTTTGGTGCAAGGGACCTTACCACTGAAGAGGCAGTGAAACCGAAGGATTTCTATATCAAGGAAGCTTCTGTGAAGACCATCCTTACTGGCATCAGAAGCACCAGACCATCAACAAACAGTAGAGATTTGACTTCAGATTCTAGTAGGGTGAGGCCGGGTGCTGCAGACTGTTCTATGCCCTCGCCAATTCATTGATATATATATATATATATATATATATATATATATATACATATATATATATTGAAGAGAGTGGGGCTCAAGCTGCTTCCCTGTCTCACCCCACAGCGCTGTGGAAAGAAATGTGTGTGTTTTTGCCACTTTTAACCGCACACTTGTTTGTGTACATGGATTTACATGATTTACATTTATAATGTCGTATGTTTTTCCCCAACATTCCCCAATGTATATAGCAGACCCTTTGATTTGTTTGTTTGTCAATAAGGGTGTGAGACAATTTGACATTTGCTCAGTACATTGTTTTCACTGAGGAAATGTACTAGTCTAGTCTGCAGTTAATGATAATGCAGAGGATTTTCTCAAGGTTGATGCATGTTATTGGGGTCAAATTTTTCTCTACTTTTGTGGATTGGGGAGGATCAGTCATCGTTCCAAATATTGGGGAAGATGACAGCGCTGAGGATGATGTTAAAGAGTTTAAGTATAACCAATTGGAATTTATGGTCTGTATATTTTATCCATTCATTTACGATACCATCATCTCTCTCTCTCTCTCTCTCTCTCTCTCTCTCCCTCTCCCTCTCTGTCTCCCTCTCTCTCTCTCTCTCTCTCTTTTTATTAGACAGACAACAGTCCATATCAACCACAGGGCTAGTGTTCCCTGGATACACCAGATCTATTTATTATCTCCCCCCTCTGTGACCCTGCCCTTTATTTTAGCCTGCTGATTCACTCTCCATTCATCTCCTAAAACCGCAAAACGCCTCTTGGTTTACAGCCTCGTACTATGTGGGTGAGAGGGAGAGAGAGACTGATAGTGAGAAGATAGTGTATTGGTGTTTTGGTGTTGGACTAAAAGCAACATTTTTATGTTAGATTAGACTAGTGTAAAGGCTTTTCTGGTATAACTTCTAATCTGTCTGTCTGTCTGGCCTCGCTTTGTTTCTATGGTCCCAGATAATACACTGATGGGGGACACCAAGATAATACACTGATGGGGGACACCAAGATAATACACTGATGGGGGACACCAAGATAATACACTGACGGGGGACACCAAGATAATAAACTGATGGGGGACACCAAGATAATACACTGATGGAGGACACCAAGATAATACACTGACGGAGGACACCAAGATAATACACTGACGGAGGACACCAAGATAATACACTGACGGAGGACACCAAGATAATACACTGACGGAGGACACCAAATGGGCAGCAACAGATACTAATTGGGTAACAAAGAACATCCCAAGAGGAAGAGACTTAGGTTAACTTTGTGATGTTTACTGCTCTCTACCTCTCAGCAGCACTGTCTACTGTTACCATTACCATTTCCTTAACCATCGTCAAGACTGACATCAGATCTGTGTGTAAGCTGACAGGTTCTCTCAGTCTGACTGTGTAATCAAATCAAATCAAATGTATTTATATAGCCCATCTTACATCAGCTGATATCACAAAGTGCTGTACAGAAACCCAGCCTAAAACCCCAAACAGCAAGCAATGCAGGTGTAGAAGCACAGTGGCTAGGAAAAACTCCCTAGAAAGACCAAAACCTAGGAAGAAACCTAGAGAGGAACCAGGCTATGAGGGGTGGCAAGTCCTCTTCTGGCTGTGCCGGGTGGAGATTATAACAGAACATGGCCAAGATGTTCAAATGTTCATAAACCAGCAGGGTCAAATAATAATAAACTGAAGCAGGTAGTCCTGAGGCATAGTCCTAGGGCTCAGATCCTCCGAGAGAGAGAGAGAGAGAGAGAGAGAGAGAGAGAGAAAGAGAGAGAGGAAGAAAGAACGATGGAAAGAGAGAGAGAGAATTAGAGAGAGCATACTTAAATTCACACAGGTCACCGAATAAGACAGGAGAAATACTCCAGATATAACAGACTGACCCTAGCCCCCCGCAACATAAACTACTGCAGCATAAATACTGGAGTCTGAGACAGGAGGGGTCAGGAGACAATCACTAAATTAACTACAGACTAGATAGACTACAGACTAGATAGACTACCGACTAGATAGACTACAGGCTAGACATACTACAGGCTAGACAGACTACAGACTAGATAGACTACAGGCTAGACAGACTACAGACTAGATAGACTACAGGCTAGACATACTACAGGCTAGACAGACTACAGACTAGATAGACTACAGGCTAGACAGACTACAGACTAGATAGACTACAGGCTAGACAGACTACAGACTAGATAGACTACAGGCTAGACAGACTACAGACTAGACAGACTACATAATGGATAGACTACAGACTAGACAGACTACAGACTAGATAGACTACAGGCTAGATAGACTACAACTAGATAGACTACAGGCTAGACAGACTACAGACTAGATAGACTACAGGCTAGACAGACTACAGACTAGATAGACTACAGGGTAGATAGACTACAGGCTAGATAGACTACAGACTCGATAGACTGCAAGCTAGACATACTACAGACTAGACAGACTACAGACTAGATCGACTACAGACTAGATAGACTACAGGCTAGACAGATTACAGACTAGATAGACTACAGACTAGACAGACTACAGACTAGACAGACTACAGACTAGATAGACTACAGACTAGACAGACTACAGACTAGATAGACTACAGGCTACATAGACTACAGACTAGATAGACTACAGGCAAGACAGACTACAGACTAGATAGACTACACACTAAATAGACTACAGACTAGATAGACTACAGACTAGATAGACTACAGACTACACCATGGGCACCAGGGGTTTGTTTATGGCATCTCTACACTAGCCAGACTGATACCAGGGGATTGTTTATGACATCTGTACACTAGCCAGACTGATACCAGGGGATTGTTTATGGCATCTCTACACTAGCCAGACTGATACCAGGGGATTGTTTATGACATCTGTACACTAGCCAGACTGATACCAGGGGATTGTTTATGGCATCTCTATACTAGCCAGACTGATACCAGGGGATTGTTTATGACATCTGTACACTAGCCAGACTGATACCAGGGGGTTGTTTATGGCATCTCTACACTAGCCAGACTGATACCAGGGGATTGTTTATGGCATCTCTACACTAGCCAGACTGATACCAGGGGGTTGTTTATGGCATCGCTACACTAGCCAGACTGATACCAGGCACAGTGGGGCTTGCGGTGGGCAGTATAGTGAGCAGTGTGATGCAACAGACATGTCTGTCATTTAAACCTCCAGGGAATCTGGGTGGAAATGTCAGAGCAAGGCGAGGGAGCAAATGGCACAGGGATGAGCTTCAGCTTTTCAGGATAGTGGTGAGATAGGGGCTAGAGTTAGACCTAGGGAAATGGGTGAGGAGGGAGGGGTGTTGCTTGATATCTATATCCTAGCAACTGAGTGAGAGTGATACCCCTGTCCAACTGCTACCGGGGATTGGTCAGTGCGCTGGCTCAAACCACGCCTCTTCGCTGGTGAGCCGAAGAAAAAAATACCAAAAATCTAAACATCCTCCAGACGTTCTTCACTGCTGTGCACTTGACCCTCCAGGACTTTAAAACACAGTCCTGTATTTATTAATTCTTATTTATTTATCTGATTTTATTCACCTAGTCCATGTATGATCACTAATACATAGTGTTTATGTGATCTACTGACAGCTTTGAAGAGTTGACCACGAGAAGATAGAAAAATTCAGAATGAATTGTCCTTACTCCACAGCTGTGCAGTATTGCCCCGAGCTCCCCTTTCATCGGTAAGTAGCTAGCTAACAACTGGTGTGCTGTGAGTGGTGTGTTATAATAGCATTTAGCCATGTTACTGTCAAAAAACCCAGACCACTTGAACTTTACACAATGGACATACTTATTCTCCAAGGCCCTGTAATAGACTTGCGTCCTGTCCGGGGAACGTGCTTCTTTATCATGCCGGAGAAACAGGAGATCCTGCTGCCTTATGGTTGGTTCTGCCTCGGACAAGGCTGCTTTATTCTCCATGGTACTCCTCGACCATCAGCCATTTCAAAATGAAAGAAAGGAAAAAACAACCCAGTAAACCGGGAACATTCCCAGAACATTAACTAAGATTTCCAAGTTCTGTTTAGTGTTTTATCTAACATTAGGAAGATAACATCTCAAAAACATTCAAAGAATGTACATATATATATATTTATTTATTTATTTTCTTTCAGAAAATGTTTTAAATTAAATATCCTTGGAATGTTCTCCTAACGTTCACTGCAATGACGTGCACAACATCTGCAACAACCACCACAGAACGTTCCCCAAACGTTCTCATTAGGTTCCCAGAGAATATAACAACACAGTGTTTTATAGAATATATTGCCGTAACAAAAATGTAAAAACAACAGAAACGGTTCTGAGAAAACATTACGGGAACGTTCTGCCAACGTTGATGGACATGTTGTTAAAACCACCCATAACAGCAAGCAGGGAATAGTCCCACAACGCTCTCATATAGTAATACCGTTGACGTTAATGACATGATTGTTCCAATAACGTTCCCTAAACATTCTTCAGCAATCATATCGGGATTAAATTCAATTGGGTTATGAGAAAACATTAGTGGAACGCTGCGCTAACATTAATGGAGATATCACCCGAGACACCTACACAGGTATAGGATATTAATTTGACCAGTTTCTCACAGCAGGAAAAGAATCCTGCAGCAACAGGAAACGTGAGTTACTATGTGGATTAAAATGAATGGACACATATGTGTGGGTTGATAAATATTTGATAGTAAATGGAAATTACAAACATCTTTAAAACCTTTGAATACAGTACAAGTGTTCATTTCATGCAGTGAAGGAAAATTTCTCTTGCAATAGGATGGTCAATGAGCAACCAATGGTGTGTATTGATAACAACAAAGAACCTAGCAAACCTGGAACATTCCCAGAACATTAGCTAACATTCCCATTAAGTTCTAGTGAGGGCTTGAACTAATATTAGTATGATAACGTCCCACAAACATTCAAAGAATGTTTTTGATCACCAAATATTATTTTCTAAGAATAGTTTTTGAAATGAAATATCCTTGGAATGTTCTCCTAACATTCACTAAAATCTTGTTCACAACATCTGTAAAAACGCTAAGGTACTCATTAGGTTGCCAGGGAGTGTCTGGTTGCCAGGGAGTGTCTGGTTGCCAGGGAGTGTATTAATACAAGGTTCTAGTAATGTTCCTAGAACATAAGGGTATTGCTGAGTCTGCTGAGTCTGCTGAGTCTGCTGAGTCTGCTGAGTCTACTGAGTCTGCTGAGTCTGCTGAGTCTGCTGAGTCTGCTGAGTCTGCTGTGTCTGCTGAGTCTGCTGAGTCTGCTGAGTCTGCTGAGTCTGCTGTGTCTGCTGAGTCTGCTGAGTCTGCTGAGTCTGCTGAGTCTGCTGTGCCACCAAGATCCTACAGTTTCTAGTGGATTTTCCCTTTGTACTGAAATCCTGAATTCAATTATAGTCCAAACTATGGCTGTGTGTTTTCGGTACATTATGCACATCCATATACACTTCACCGCAATCTGCCAGCCAATCATTTAACATGATGTCAAGTCTGTAGGGAAAATAAAAGTCCGAACAGCACAACTTACCAGGATATAAAGAAGATTGGTAGAGTAAGACATAGTAGAGGATAGTTATTTTTCTAGATGTAGTTATCCTCTCTTTTTAAAAGACAAAGAACCCAACCTGATAGTCAGAGGGAAGGTATAAACAGATGTATTTTTGTGTTAGTCATATACCAGGGATACCACTCCAAAGCTCCCCGGTTTCGCTTGTGACTTCCAACAAAATATGGTAAAACTATGTTTGTCAAATATATGTCTAATAAATTGTCATATAATTCCAAATAATTGCCAAAAAGTTCCTCAACAGTAAGACAACACTACCACATGAAGAAAAGACCTCTGTGGACTGTTCTTAACTTCATTTGAACATAGGAATAACCTTCTAAGGACAGTGAGGGAATGTTTTCTGCACCCTAATACAAATATTATCTGAATGTCAATACAACTGGAGAGTTTTAGTGTTTTGGGAACTTATCTCCTGTCATATCTACACAATGTCCCCACAATCTAAATAAATGTTTTAAGAACTTTTAAAGAACATACAAAAATGTGTTTTGGGAATTTTCTTGTAACAACAATGTTTTTTCACACAAAAATAAGTATTGGATAATCAGCTGCACATATTCTGAGAACCTGACATTCTGAGAACCTGACATTCTGACATTCTGAGAACCTGACATTCTGAGAACCTGACATTCTGACATTCTGAGAACCTGACATTCTGACATTCTGAGAACCTGACATTCTGACATTCTGAGAACCTGACATTCTGAGAACCTGACATTCTGAGAACCTGACATTCTGCCATTCTGAGAACCTTAACAGAACAGACTAAATGTGTTCTGGGAACATTCTTGAAATGTCAGAAAAATGTTTTATACAAACATTTTATAATCATCAGCACAACTGGACAGTTTGTTTGTGTTATGAGAACATTTGACGCAACCTAACAAATGTTCCGGGAATTTTCACAGAAGTAATTTTGGTTTGCTGGGAAGGCTCTCTGGTATCAGAGTTGAATGACCGGCTCAATGTAAGCATGAAACACAGGCTACTAGTAGTCCATATAGTAGTATTATGTTATGGCAATATGGTAACTCTCTATCTTGGCATTGTGGTCCTTTGCGCATTTTCACTGTAGCCAACCTTCTTCCATTTGAAACATTTCTAGATAATGGAGAACGAAAGCAGATTGCTTCTGGCTTAGGGTGATTTCATGGGTCTCAGCCTCTCTGTAGCTGGGTCAGACAGAGATGGTTGGTCGACCAGGAAGAGAATGTCTGTAAGGTGATTTCATGGGTCTCAGCCTCTCTGTAGCTGGGTCAGTCAGAGATGGTTGGTCGACCAGGAAGAGAAGGTCTGTAAGGTGATTTCATGGGTCTCAGCCTCTCTGTAGCTGGGTCAGTCAGAGATGGTTGGTCGACCATGGTCTGTAGGTGTACTTATCCACTGTAGAGAACTGTCTGGCAGTTATTAATGGAAAGAGGGGAACAAAAGTAAAACTGGTGAAACCCCTGTGGGTTGTCAGACCAGACCACGGATAGTGGGTCTGTTGTGGGTCAGACATGGTTGGATAGTGGGTCTGTTGTGGGTCAGACCAGACCACGGATAGTGGGTCTGTTGTGGGTCAGACCAGACCACGGATAGTGGGTCTGTTGTGGGTCAGACCAGACCACGGATAGTGGGTCTGTTGCTGGGTCAGACATGGTTGGATAGTGGATCTGTTGTGGGTCAGACATGGTTGGATAGTGGGTCTGTTGTGGGTCAGACATGGTTGGATAGTGGGTCTGTTGTGGGTCAGACATGGTTGGATAGTGGGTCTGTTGCTGGGTCAGACATGGTTGGATAGTGGGTCTGTTGCTGGGTCAGACATGGTTGGATAGTGGGTCTGTTGCTGGGTCAGACATGGTTGGATAGTGGGTATGTTGCTGGGTGAGACATGGTTGGATAGTGGGTCTGTTGCTGGGTCAGACATGGTTGGATAGTGGGTCTGTTGTGGGTCAGACCAGACCACGGATAGTGGGTCTGTTGTGGGTCAGACCAGACCACGGATAGTGGGTCTGTTGTGGGTCAGACCAGACCACGGATAGTGGGTCTGTTGCTGGGTCAGACATGGTTGGATAGTGGGTCTGTTGTGGGTCAGACATGGTTGGATAGTGGGTCTGTTGTGGGTCAGACATGGTTGGATAGTGGGTCTGTTGCTGGGTCAGACATGGTTGGATTGTCCGATTAGACCAGGGATAGGGAGTCTGTTGCTGGGTCAAACGAGGGTAGGGTGTCTATAGCTGTGTCAGAGACGATTGGATTGTCCGCCGTAACCAGGGATAGGGAGTCTGTTGCCGGGTCAAACGGGTAGGGTGTCTATAGCTTGGTCAGAGACGGTTGTCCGACTAAGGTGTCTGGAGGTGCAAACAGACATTAAAACAGTTGTGTCTAGATGTTCAGCTGCCAGCCCGGTCTGATATTTATAGGTGCGGCGTTCTTATTGCAACAATGCCTCCACAGTGCAGGACAGGAGCGCCAGGCAAAGTCTGAAGTGACAGCAGAGCAGTCTAAGCAGTCACTTGAAACCTTCTGCTCCTTCACCCTTCTGTACATTTATATGGCTGTTGAGATGAAGGTGATGATGAGGAAATACGAGCTCTAGATTGATCTGAATTGATACAGTTGTATGTATGTCTGACCATAGTGGGATATCGATACTGTGGTATGTACGTCTGACCATAGTGGGATATCGATACTGTGGTATGTACGTCTGACCATAGTGGGATATCGATACTGTGGTATGTATGTCTGACCATAGTGGGATATCGATACTGTGGTATGTACGTCTGACCATAGTGGGATATTGATACTGTGGTATGTACGTCTGACCATAGTGGGATATCGATACTGTGGTATGTACGTATGACCATAGTGGGATATTGATACTATGGTATGTATGTCTGACCATAGTGGGATATCGATACTGTGGTATGTACGTCTGACCATAGTGGGATATTGATACTGTGGTATGTACGTCTGACCATAGTGGGATATCGATACTGTGGTATGTATGTCTGACCATAGTGGGATATCGATACTGTGGTATGTACGTCTGACCATAGTGGGATATTGATACTGTGGTATGTACGTCTGACCATAGTGGGATATCGATACTGTGGTATGTACGTCTGACCATAGTGGGATATCGATACTGTGGTATGTATGTCTGACCATAGTGGGATATCGATACTGTGGTATGTACGTCTGACCATAGTGGGATATCGATACTGTGGTATGTATGTCTGACCATAGTGGGATATCGATACTGTGGTATGTACGTCTGACCATAGTGGGATATTGATACTGTGGTATGTACGTCTGACCATAGTGGGATATCGATACTGTGGTATGTACGTCTGACCATAGTGGGATATCGATACTGTGGTATGTATGTCTGACCATAGTGGGATATCGATACTGTGGTATGTATGTCTGACCATAGTGGGATATCGATACTGTGGTATGTATGTCTGACCATAGTGGGATTTTCATACTGTGGTATGTATGTCTGACCATAGTGGGATATCGATACTGTGGTATGTACGTCTGACCATAGTGGGATATCGATACTGTGGTATGTATGTCTGACCATAGTGGGATATCGATACTGTGGTATGTATGTCTGACCATAGTGGGATATCGATACTGTGGTATGTATGTCTGACCATAGTGGGATTTTCATACTGTGGTATGTATGTCTGACCATAGTGGGATATCGATACTGTGGTATGTATGTCTGACCATAGTGGGATATCGATACTGTGGTATGTATGTCTGACCATAGTGGGATATCGATACTGTGGTATGTATGTCTGACCATAGTGGGATATCGATACTGTGGTATGTATGTCTGACCATAGTGGGATATCGATACTGTGGTATGTATGTCTGACCATAGTGGGATATCGATACTGTGGTATGTACGTCTGACCATAGTGGGATATCGATACTGTGGTATGTATGTCTGACCATAGTGGGATATTGTACATATTACTGGGGTTAAGTTCCACACATAAAAACAATAAAGTATATCTGATGGTTTAGAAGAGTTAGGGTTTTTGTATTTGTGTTTATATTGTTTGGAGTACTTGCTTAACTACTCCACTGATCCAAACCAACGGTCACTCTAAAAGTAGAGATATCCTTAATAGAAAATGACTCAAAAAAAGTGAAAGTCAACCAGTAAAATATCACTTGAGTTAAAAGTCTAAAAGTATTTGGTTTTAAATAAACTCAGCAAAAAAAAGAAACGTCCTCTCACTGTCAACTGCGTTTTATTTTCAGCAAACTTAACAGGTGTAAATATTTGTATGAACATAAGACTCAACAACTGAGACATAAACTGAACAAGTTCCACAGACACGTGACTAACAGAAATGGAATAATGTGTCCCTGAACAAAGGGGGGTTCAAAATCAAAAGTAACAGTCAGTATCTGGTGCCGCCACCAGCTGCATTAAGTACTGCAGTGCATCTCCTCCTCATGGACTGCACCAGATTTGCCAGTTCTTGCTGTGAGATGTTACTCCACTCTTCCAACAAGGCACCTGCAAGTTCCTGGACATTTCTGTGGGGAATGGCCCTAGCCCTCACCCTCCGATCCAACAGGTCCCAGACATCTCTGCGGGGAATGGCCCTAGCCCTCACCCTCCGATCCAACAGGTCCCAGACATTTCTGGGGGAATAGCCCAAGCCCTCACCCTCCGATCCAACAGGTCCCAGACATTTCTGGGGGGAATGGCCCAAGCCCTAGCCCTCCGAATACAACAGGTCCCAGACGTGCTCAATGAGATTGAGATCCGGGCTCGTCACTGGCCATGGCAGGACCCTGACATTCCTGTCTTGCAGGAAATCACGCACAGAACAAGTAGTATGGCTGGTGGCATTGTCATGCTGGAGGGTCATGTCAGGATGAGCCTGCAGGAAGTGTACCACATGAGGGAGGAGGATGTCTTCCCTGTAACGCACAGCGTTGAGATTGCCTGCAATGACAACAAGCTCAGTCCGATGAAGCTGTGACACACCGCCCCAAACCATGACTGACCCTCCGCCTTCAAATCGATCTCGCTCCTGTGCAGGTGTTGTTACACGTGGTCTGCCACTGCGAGGACGGTCAGCTGTCCGTCCTGTCTCCCTGTAGCGCTGTCTTAGGTGTCTCACAGTACGGACATTGCAATTTAATGCCCTGGCCACTTCTGCAGTCCTCATGCCTCCTTGCAGTATGCCTAAAGCACGTTCACACAGATGAACAAGGACCCTGGGCATCTTTCTTTTGGTGTTTTTCAGAGCCAGTAGAAAGGCCTCTTTAGTGTCCTAGGTTTCATAACTGTGACCTTAATTGCCCACTGTCTGTAAGCTGTTAAGTGTCTTAACGACCGTTCCACAGGTGTATGTTCATTAATTGTGGTTCATTGAACAAGCAGTGTTTAAACCCTTTACAATGAAGAAGTTATTTGGATTTTTATGAATTATCTTTGAAAGACAGGGTC
>NC_048565.1:2352202-2374702 GCF_013265735.2 Oncorhynchus mykiss | reverse complement strand
CACTGCATGGAATCATGGATCCCTTGGGAATTTTCAACACACTGCATGGAATCATGGATCCCTGGGAATATTCAACACACTGCATGGAATCATGGATCCTTGGGAATATTTAACACACTGCATGGAATCATGGATCCCTGGGAATATTCAACACACTGCATGGAATCATGGATCCCTGGGAATATTCAACACACTGCATGGAATCATGGATCCCTGGGAATATTTAACACACTGCATGGAATCATGGATCCCTGGGAATATTCAACACACTGCATGGAATCATGGATCCCTGGGAATTTTCAACACACTGCAATAACTTGTAAAACAAAACAAGTTGAAAGAGACACGGCATCCAAATCACTGCTAACCAAACATGACATTTAAATGTAACATTTCATTCAACTCCCTCTGCTGACTCACCCAGTAATAACCCACCCACTTCAGTTCGCACCTTCATCCAGGAAATGACTATCTCCTCCCTGACCACACTGCACGCTACCCACCACAATCAACAACTTGGGTCACATCCCAAATGGCACCCTATTTTCTTTGGGCCCTGGTCAAAAGTAGTGCACTACTGTCAACTGACTTCTCCAGTCTCATAGACTTGTATCATTAACAGTCTTTACATCCATGTTCAGTGGGCCTTCTCTCTCTCTGTCCATGTTCAGTGGGCCTTCTCTCTCTCTGTCCATGTTCAGCGGGCCTTCTCTCTCTCCGTCCATGTTCAGTGGGCCTTCTCTCTCTCCGTCCATGTTCAGTGGGCCTTCTCTCTCTCTGTCCATGTTCAGTGGGCCGTGGAACCACTTCCCTGTTTGACCTCTAGGTTTTATGGGTATTATGACACTTCCACTGCGGGGCGTGGACTCTTCAAGGTGTGGAAAGTGTTCCGCAGGGATGCTGGCCCATGTTGACGCCAATGCTTTTCACAGTTGTGTCAAGTTGTCTGGATGACCTTTGGGTGGTGGACCAGTCTTGAAAATCCCAGCAGTGTTGCAGTTCTTGGCACAAACCGTTGCGTCTGGGACCTACTACCACACCCCATTCAAAGGCACTTAAATATTTTATCTTGCCCATTCACCCTCTGAATGACACACATACACAATCCATGTCTCAATTCTCTCAAGGCTTAAAAATCCTTCTTTAACCCGTCTCCTCCCCCTTCCTCTACACTGATTGAAGTGGATTTAACAAATTACATCAATAATTGATCATAGCTTTTGTCTGGATTCGCCTGGTCAGTCTGTGAAGTGGAAAGATGTCCTCAATGTGTTGTCCACTCAGTGCATATTGAGTCTTCAGCAGTACAGACCACTCCCGTGATGTCAGAGTTTTTAGATAAACTGAATGCTAACTTTGCAATGAGATTTTTTACGATTTGAAATCCCCACAGAGGTTGTGCAGTTTGTTAATAGGGACTGATGCAAGGGGAAAAGTTAGTCAGCTGAGATATGCATAAAAGGTTTCTGTGTTGAACAAACAACTAAACAAACAACAAGAGAAGACAGAGAAAATAAATTATAAAGGAATAGAAAATAGAACAGAATTGTGATGTTGGAGGAGATATGACATTTACAAAAGGTTCCCTATGTCTAAGGAGATATGACATTTACAAAAGGTTCCCTATGTCTAAGGAGATATGACATTTACAAAAGGTTCCCTATGTCTAAGGAGATATGACATTTACAAAAGGTTCCCTATGTCTAAGGAGATATGACATTTACAAAAGGTTCCCTATGTCTAAGGAGATATGACATTTACAAAAGGTTCCCTATGTCTAAGGAGATATGACATTTACAAAAGGTTCCCTATGTCTAAGGAGATATGACATTTACAAAAGGTTCCCTATGTCTAAGGAGATATGACATTTACAAAAGGTTCCCTATGTCTAAGGAGATATGACATTTACAAAAGGTTCCCTATGTCTAAGGAGATATGACATTTACAAAAGGTTCCCTATGTCTAAGGAGATATGACATTTACAAAAGGTTCCCTATGTCTAAGGAGATATGACATTTACAAAAGGTTCCCTATGTCTAAGGAGATATGACATTTACAAAAGGTTCCCTATGTCTAAGGAGATATGACATTTACAAAAGGTTCCCTATGTCTAAGGAGATATGACATTTACAAAAGGTTCCCTATGTCTAAGGAGATATGACATTTACAAAAGGTTCCCTATGTCTAAGGAGATATGACATTTACAAAAGGTTCCCTATGTCTAAGGAGATATGACATTTACAAAAGGTTTCCTATGTCTAAGGAGATATGACATTTACAAAAGGTTCCCTATGTCTAAGGAGATATGACATTTACAAAAGGTTCCCTATGTCTAAGGAGATATGACATTTACAAAAGGTTCCCTATGTCTAAGGAGATATGACATTTACAAAAGGTTTCCTATGTCTAAGGAGATATGACATTTACAAAAGGTTTCCTATGTCTAAGGAGATATGACATTTACAAAAGGTTCCCTATGTCTAAGGAGATATGACATTTACAAAAGGTTCCCTATGTCTAAGGAGATATGACATTTACAAAAGGTTCCCTATGTCTAAGGAGATATGACATTTACAAAAGGTTCCCTATGTCTAAGGAGATATGACATTTACAAAAGGTTCCCTATGTCTAAGGAGATATGACATTTACAAAAGGTTCCCTATGTCTAAGGAGATATGACATTTACAAAAGGTTCCCTATGTCTAAGGAGATATGACATTTACAAAAGGTTCCCTATGTCTAAGGAGATATGACATTTACAAAAGGTTCCCTATGTCTAAGGAGATATGACATTTACAAAAGGTTCCCTATGTCTAAGGAGATATGACATTTACAAAAGGTTCCCTATGTCTAAGGAGATATGACATTTACAAAAGGTTCCCTATGTCTAAGGAGATATGACATTTACAAAAGGTTCCCTATGTCTAAGGAGATATGACATTTACAAAAGGTTCCCTATGTCTAAGGAGATATGACATTTACAAAAGGTTCCCTATGTCTAAGGAGATATGACATTTACAAAAGGTTCCCTATGTCTAAGGAGATATGACATTTACAAAAGGTTCCCTATGTCTAAGGAGATATGACATTTACAAAAGGTTCCCTATGTCTAAGGAGATATGACATTTACAAAAGGTTCCCTATGTCTAAGGAGATATGACATTTACAAAAGGTTCCCTATGTCTAAGGAGATATGACATTTACAAAAGGTTCCCTATGTCTAAGGAGATATGACATTTACAAAAGGTTCCCTATGTCTAAGGAGATATGACATTTACAAAAGGTTCCCTATGTCTAAGGAGATATGACATTTACAAAAGGTTCCCTATGTCTAAGGAGATATGACATTTACAAAAGGTTCCCTATGTCTAAGGAGATATGACATTTACAAAAGGTTCCCTATGTCTAAGGAGATATGACATTTACAAAAGGTTCCCTATGTCTAAGGAGATATGACATTTACAAAAGGTTCCCTATGTCTAAGGAGATATGACATTTACAAAAGGTTCCCTATGTCTAAGGAGATATGACATTTACAAAAGGTTTCCTATGTCTAAGGAGATATGACATTTACAAAAGGTTTCCTATGTCTAAGGAGATATGACATTTACAAAAGGTTCCCTATGTCTAAGGAGATATGACATTTACAAAAGGTTCCCTATGTCTAAGGAGATATGACATTTACAAAAGGTTCCCTATGTCTAAGGAGATATGACATTTACAAAAGGTTCCCTATGTCTAAGGAGATATGACATTTACAAAAGGTTCCCTATGTCTAAGGAGATATGACATTTACAAAAGGTTCCCTATGTCTAAGGAGATATGACATTTACAAAAGGTTCCCTATGTCTAAGGAGATATGACATTTACAAAAGGTTCCCTATGTCTAAGGAGATATGACATTTACAAAAGGTTCCCTATGTCTAAGGAGATATGACATTTACAAAAGGTTCCCTATGTCTAAGGAGATATGACATTTACAAAAGGTTCCCTATGTCTAAGGAGATATGACATTTACAAAAGGTTCCCTATGTCTAAGGAGATATGACATTTACAAAAGGTTCCCTATGTCTAAGGAGATATGACATTTACAAAAGGTTCCCTATGTCTAAGGAGATATGACATTTACAAAAGGTTTCCTATGTCTAAGGAGATATGACATTTACAAAAGGTTCCCTATGTGTAAATAAAAACAGACAAAAGGTTCCCTATGTGTAAATAAAAACAGACAAAAGGTTCCCTATGTGTAAATAAAAACAGACAAAAGGTTCCCTATGTGTAAATAAAAACAGACAAAAGGTTCCCTATGTGTAAATAAAAACAGACAAAAGGTTCCCTATGTGTAAATAAAAACAGACAAAAGGTTCCCTATGTGTAAATAAAAACAAAAGATGAAGCTATGTATGTAAAATGGACAGGAAAGTAGAAATGAATCCATGTGTGGAAGGTCAACTATGTAATGTGTTCCAGTATCTAAACAATATGATGCACTAAATTAGGCTAATCTTATAACACTTAGAACGAACTTCAAGCAACATTTAATTTTAATAAAAGTGCTTTATAATATTATAATTGTGTTTATGCATTGTTTTTTTATACCGGTCTTGGGAAGAGTAATCCCATGTAGAAAATGTCTGGACATCTTGTAAAAAGATATCTAATCTGGCCGCCCTAACAATTTTATTTAATACCTCCAACTGAATGTTGATCTTTTTTTAATTAATTATTTAATTTCACCTTTATTTAACCAGGGAGGCCAGTAGAGAAGAAGTTCTCATTTACAACTGCAACCTGGCCAAGATAAAGCAAAGCAGTGTGACACAGACAACAACACAGAGTTAGACATGGAGTAAACAAACGTACAGTCAATAATACAGTAGAAAAAGTCTATATACAGGGTGTGCAAATGGAACAAGGAGGTAAGGAAATAAATAGGCCAATAGTAGAGAATCTGCCAAGAGTACCCCACTGAAATACCCCTGAAGTACCCCTGAGTACCCAAATGAAATACCCCTAAAGTACCCCTGAGTACCCCTAAAGTACTCCCGAAGTACCCCTCCCAAAGTAACACCGAGGTACCATCGGAGCACCCCCGGAGTACCCCCTCATGTGCATTTTACCAGTAGGCCTATGATGTCATGAGTTTTCTCAAGTACCCCATGTGGATACGCCAAGTACCCCCAGGGTTCCTAGTACCCCTGGTGGGAACCGCCTTAAAGTATCTAGCTAGTATTAGTGTACCAAGTTTGATACTTGTGGAAGTATGAGCTCAGGTATATTTGGTTCTAATGCGCTGGACTATGTACACCAAGGGCCACCATTTTTTATTAATTAATTAATACAAGGTTGATGTCAAATATTTAGCCACCTAATCTAAACATGTTTTGTTTTTACATAAAGTTTAGGCCTAAAAATCTACAAGGCGCCTCTTCAAATAATCTGTCTCGGTGGTCTGTGTGTTATTGTTGACAGGTACATAACGTTTGAGTTGTGAATTGATTCTCAGAAAGCAGCGCTGAAAGTTTTATGCGTTGCGAACCCAGCTTGTAGATAATATCATCTATTAATTGTAAAGTAAGTGTATTTTTTTACTATTACAATATATATATGTAGTTGAAGCATTTAAAAAAATAAAATTGTGAATGTGCGCGATAGTCAAATAGTGTAAAAGTAAGTCATGCTGTCTGGCAGTCAATGTTTCCGTTTATACATAACTAACGTTAAATAGTTTTATTACAATTACAGTGAAGTTACATTAGTATTAACGTAGCTAGCTAATGTCGATTAATAATTTATAACATTTTAATGCGATACGTTTTACTGTAGGCCTGCAAATATTTAGGTGATGTGCATTATTACACTGTATAACGTCAATGTGTAAACTCCCCCACCACGAGCAGCTCTGATTCCACCTTCAGCTGGTCTTTAGGAGAAGCAGCCAGGCACCGCCAGTGTCTATAGCTAGTTCAGTATGCACAATAAAGCCTAGGTCTACCTGTTCAAAAACACAAAAGACTGAACTATGCATGTCCTGCTTAATATACAAGAGTCTTCTGTATACAATAGGTAAGTGGAAAAGTGTGTGTGTGTGTGTGGGGGGGGGGGGGGGGGGGGGGGGGGGGGGGGGTTGAATGTGCACACTGAGTGAAAAGACAACTGACCTGCTAGCGTGTCTCTGTTTTACGTCCCAAATGGCATCACATTCCCTACGTAGTGCACATATCGTTTGACAGGGGGGGACCATAAGGCTTTGGTCCAAAGTAGTGCACTGCATAGGGAATAGTGTGCCATTTTGGGACTCGAATTTCCCAGTGTGCGTCTCTCTCTCTCTGCCAAATCACTATCTATTGACTACACAGTGTGAGTTGAAAGAAGCTTTTCTACCTTATGACAGGCTTGGCAGCACCTTGTTGTCCTAGTAATGCAGCTGGAGCGTATGTTCCCTCTGCCTCACACAGCACCACACCTCTTTAGCTCATAAGGAGGAGGAGGAGGAGGAGGAGGAGGGGGAGGACTGCCAAGCCAGGTTTTTGGGAAAGGGAAATGTACTTTGAACACAGCAAAGTTAGCGAGAAGATATTTAAATTGGCTCAGACCCTTTAGCCTGAAGAAATGGAGCTAAAACTGAAAGACAGCAGGATTGTCAGTTCATATTATATGGATACAACAAAATGACTAGGCCTAGATGATGTTGTCATGGATAAATGACAGGCCTAGATGATGTTGTCATGGATAAATGACAGGCCTAGATGATGTTGTCATGGATAAATGACAGGCCTAGATGATGTTGTCATGGATAAATGACAGGCCTAGATGATGTTGTCATGGATAAATGACTAGGCCTAGATGATGTTGTCATGGATAAATGACAGGCCTAGATGATGTTGTCATGGATAAATGACTAGGCCTAGATGATGTTGTCATGGATAAATGACAGGCCTAGATGATGTTGTCATGGATAAATGACAGGCCAAGATGATGTTGTCATGGATAAATGACAGGCCTAGATGATGTTGTCATGGATAAATGACTAGGCCTAGATGATGTTGTCATGGATAAATGACAGGCCTAGAT
The DNA here is from genome assembly GCF_013265735.2 of Oncorhynchus mykiss. Taxonomy (NCBI): domain Eukaryota; kingdom Metazoa; phylum Chordata; class Actinopteri; order Salmoniformes; family Salmonidae; genus Oncorhynchus; species Oncorhynchus mykiss. The sequence continues at coordinate 2,367,628 of NC_048565.1, read as the reverse complement.
GATGTTGTCATGGATGAATGACTAGGCCTAGATGATGTTGTCATGGATAAATGACTAGGCCTAGATGATGTTGTCATGGATAAATGACAGGCCTAGATGATGTTGTCATGGATAAATGACAGGCCTAGATGATGTTGTCATGGATAAATGACAGGCCTAGATGATGTTGTCATGGCTAAATGACTAGGCCTAGATGATGTTGTCATGGATAAATGACTAGGCCTAGATGATGTTGTCATGAATAAATGACAGGCCTAGATGATGTTGTCATGGATAAATGACAGGCCTAGATGATGTTGTCATGGATAAATGACTAGGCCTAGATGATGTTGTTATGGATAAATGACTAGGCCTAGATGATGTTGTTATGGATAAATGACAGGCCTAGATGATGTTGTCATGGATAAATGACAGGCCTAGATGATGTTGTCATGGATAAATGACAGGCCTAGATGATGTTGTCATGGATGAATGACTAGGCCTAGATGCTGGATGGATAAATGACAGGTTTAGATGCTGGATGATGTTGTCATGGATAAATGACAGGCCTAGATGATGTTGTCATGGATAAATGACAGGCCTAGATGATGTTGTCATGGATAAATGACTAGGCCTAGATGATGTTGTCATGGATAAATGACAGGCCTAGATGATGTTGTCATGGATAAATGACAGGCCTAGATGATGTTGTCATGGATAAATGACAGGCCTAGATGATGTTGTCATGGATAAATGACTAGGCCTAGATGATGTTGTCATGGATAAATGACAGGCCTAGATGATGTTGTCATGGATGAATGACTAGGCCTAGATGATGTTGTCATGGATAAATGACTAGGCCTAGATGATGTTGTCATGGATAAATGACAGGCCTAGATGATGTTGTCATGGATAAATGACAGGCCTAGATGATGTTGTCATGGATAAATTACAGGCCTAGATGATGTTGTCATGGATAAATGACTAGGCCTAGATGATGTTGTCATGGATAAATGACTAGGCCTAGATGATGTTGTCATGGATAAATGACAGGCCTAGATGATGTTGTCATGGATAAATGACAGGCCTAGATGATGTTGTCATGGATAAATGACTAGGCCTAGATGATGTTGTTATGGATAAATGACTAGGCCTAGATGATGTTGTTATGGATAAATGACAGGCCTAGATGATGTTGTCATGGATAAATGACAGGCCTAGATGATGTTGTCATGGATAAATGACAGGCCTAGATGATGTTGTCATGGATAAATGACTAGGCCTAGATGCTGGATGGATAAATGACAGGTTAAATGCTGGATGATGTTGTCATGGATAAATGACAGGTTTAGATGCTGGATGATGTTGTTATGGATAAATGACAGGTTGAGATGCTGGATGAGGTTGTCATGGATAAATGACAGGCCTAGATGCTGGATGGATAAATGACAGGCCTAGATGCTGATGGATAAATGACAGGTTTAGATGCTGGATGATGTTGTCATGGATAAATGACAGGTTTAGATGCTGGATGAGGTTGTCCTGGATAAATGACAGGCCTAGATGATGTTGTCATGGATAAATGACAGGCCTAGATGATTTTGTCATGGATAAATGACAGGCCTAGATGATGTTGTCATGGATGAATGACAGGCCTAGATGATGTTGTCATGGATAAATGACAGGCCTAGATGCTGGATGGATAAATGACAGGCCTAGATAATGTTGTCATGGATAAATGACAGGCCTAGATAATGTTGTCATGGATAAATGACAGGCCTATATGATGTTGTCATGGATAAAGGACTAGGCCTAGATGATGTTGTTATGGATAAATGACAGGTTTAGATGCTGGATGAGGTTGTCATGGATAAATGACAGGCCTAGATGCTGGATGGATAAATGACAGGCCTAGATGCTGATGGATAAATGACAGGTTTAGATGCTGGATGATGTTGTCATGGATAAATGACAGGTTTAGATGCTGGATGAGGTTGTCTTGGATAAATGACTAGGCCTAGATGATGTTGTCATGGATAATGACAGGCCTAGATGATGTTGTCATGGATAAATGACAGGCCTAGATGATGTTGTCATGGATGAATGACAGGCCTAGATGATGTTGTCATGGATAAATGACAGGCCTAGATGCTGAATGGATAAATGACAGGCCTAGGTAATGTTGTCATGGATAAATGACAGGCCTAGATAATGTTGTCATGGATAAATGACAGGCCTAGATGATGTTGTCATGGATAAATGACTAGGCCTAGATGATGATGTCATGGATGAATGACTAGGCCTAGATGATGTTGTCATGGATAAATGACTAGGCCTAGATGATGTTGTCATGGATAAATGACAGGCCTAGATGATGTTGTCATGGATAAATGACTAGGCCTAGATGATGATGTCATGGATAAATGACAGGCCTAGATGATGTTGTCATGGATAAATGACAGGCCTAGATGATGTTGTTATGGATAAATGACTAGGCCTAGATGATGTTGTCATGGATAAATGACAGGCCTAGATGATGTTGTTATGGATAAATGACTAGGCCTAGATTATGTTGTCATGGATAAATGACAGGCCTAGATGATGTTGTCATGGATAAATGACAGGCCTAGATGATGTTGTCATGGATAAATGACAGGCCTAGATGATGTTGTCATGGATAAATGACAGGCCTAGATGATGTTGTTATGGATAAATGACAGGCCTAGATGATGTTGTCATGGATAAATGACTAGGCCTAGATGATGATGTCATGGATAAATGACAGGCCTAGATGATGATGTCATGGATAAATGACAGGCCTAGATGCTGGATGGATAAATGACAGGCCTAGATGCTGGATGGATAAATGACAGGCCTAGATGATGTTGTCATGGATAAATGACAGGTCTAGATGCTGGATGAGGTCATGGATAAATGACAGGCCTAGATGCTGGATGGATAAATGACAGGCCTAGATGCTGGATGGATAAATGACAGGTCTAGATGATGTTGTCATGGATAAATGACAGGTCTAGATGCTGGATGAGGTCATGGATAAATGACAGGCCTAGATGCTGGATGGATAAATGACAGGCCTAGATGATGTTGTCATGGATAAATGACAGGTCTAGATGCTGGATGAGGTCATGGATAAATGACAGGCCTAGATGCTGGATGGATAAATGACAGGCCTAGATGCTGGATTGATAAATGACAGGTCTAGATGATGTTGTCATGGATAAATGACAGGTCTAGATGCTGGATGAGGTCATGGATAAATGACAGGCCTAGATGCTGGATGGATAAATGACAGGCCTAGATGCTGGATGGATAAATGACAGGCCTAGATGCTGGCCGTACAGAGCCACAGGAGAGCAATACAATTAAACCCAACCAAATCACGAGATAACAAAAAGATAATTACTTGACACATTGGAAATAATTAACAAACTAGAATGCTATTTGGGCCTAAACAGAGAGTACACAGTGGCAGAATACCTGACCACTGTGACTGACTCAAACCTAAAGAAAGCTTTGACTAAGTACAGACTTGCTATTGAGAAAGGCCGCTGTAGGCAGACCTGGCTCTCAAGAGAAGACAGGCTATGTGTTTCACTGCCCACAAAATGAGGTGGAAACTGAGCTGCACTTCCTAACCTCCTGTCCAATGTATGACCGTATTAGAGACACATATTTCCCTCAGATTACACAGATCCACAAAAAATTGATAACAAATTCAATTTTGATAAACTCCCATATCTACTGGGTGAAATTCCACAGTGTGCATCACAGCAGCAAGATGTGTGACCTGTTGCCACGAGAAAAGGGCAACCAGTGAAGAACACACACCATTGTAAATACAACCCATATTTATGTTTATTTATTTTATCTTGTGTAACTTTAACTATTTACACCTAATTACAACACTGTATATAGACATAATATGACATTTGAAATGACTCTATTATTTTGGAACTTTTATAAGTGTGATGTTTACTGTAATTTTTTATGTTTATTTCACTTTAGTTTATTGTCTACTTCACTTGCTTTGGTAATGTTAACATATGTCTCCCATGGTAATGAAGCCGTTTGAATTGAATTGAGAGAGAGGAGAGAGAAGAGAGAGAGAGAGGGAGAGGGAGAGAGAGAGAGAGAGGGAGAGACAGAGAGAGAAGAGAGAGAGAGAGAGAGAGAGAGAGAGAGAGAGAGAGAAGAGAGAGAGAGAGAGAGGGAGAGGGAGAGGGAGAGGGAGAGAGAGAGAGAAGAGAGAGGGAAGAGAGAGAGAGAGAGAGAGAGAGAGAGAGGATTCAAGTGGCGGAGTAAACGGACGAGTAAATTTGACGTTACACACAGCATTTTCATTCAGCAAATATTGAGTTCGGAGTTCAGCGCAGAAATGTGGTAATTAACTACAATAACCATAATCCATTGCAGAGATTTGGAGCCCTTTTGGGAGCACAGGCACATGCCCCCTCAGATGTGTACTTTTCTCTGTAATACCAATAGCCACTAAGCTGGCATGGTTGGAAGACTTTAGAGAAAAGCAAGCGACTAAATGTACTGAAACAGACTCACTCCTTTCAATCAAGCATGTTTAGTTTCTTAAAAAAATAACCATCAGGAGACCGCTCAAGAGGTATGCTTCGATATGCTGAATAATAATACATATTTAATACATATTTTTCATATATTATGAAGCATAATGATTATGGCTCTGGATTACAGTAAAGTTGTGGATTACAGTAAAGTTGTGGATTACAGTAAAGTTGTTTCAGGTGTTTGAAAAATGTACAATTCTCCATTTGACTAATAATCTCACTGAATAAAAACAAAGTAATATCCACAACACAACACAAAAAAAAAAAAAAAAAAAACGAATATTTATTTTTAACTAATGAAACTGGACCAACCTCAAAAAGCACAAATCACTCAGTACCGCATACTGAGACACAATGTGTTTAAGATTCTTCATAGCTGTAGTTCAACCCCCCCCCCCCCCCCTCCAGGTCTAGTTTCCAAACCCCAAATGCCCCACTTGGTACACACACACACACTCTCCACACACACACTTGGGTTGTGTGTCCTGCTTAGAGTACATTATGATAGTCCTGCTCAGATGATGTGCTTCATTAGAAAATGCCTGGCTGTGTTGTTAAATAGGTATTCATATCTTCTCCCCCCCCCCCCCCCCCCCCTACACACAACGGAATGTTGGGGAATTCCACCCTCCGCCCGGGCCCTCAAATAGTGGCAGCTTCAGATTATGCCCCCCTGCCCACACACACACAGCCCCCATGTCAAGCCCCCGTACAGCTGTACACATGCCAGGCGTTTGGGAATCTCAGTGCTGTGGTATCATATACACCGTGCGGGGATTTCCGACTGGCTGTGTGTTCGGCTCACACACAGATGGCAGCAGCAGCGGCGTGTGCCTGGCTGCCGCTTGAACAATGGAACTGTCTCTGACACTGCTGCTCCATACTGCTCCAGACTGCTCCAGGCTGCTCCAGTCTGCTCCAGTCTGCTCCAGTCTGCTCCAGTCTGCTCCGGTCCACTCCAGTCTGCTCCAGGCTGCTCCAGGCTGCTCCAGTCTGCTCCAGTCCGCTCCAGTCTGCTCCATACTGCTCCAGTCTGCTCCAGTCTGCTCCAGTCTACTCCAGTCTGCTCCAGTCTGCTCCAGTCTGCTCCAGTCTGCTCCAGTCTGCTCCGGTCCACTCCAGTTTTTTTTTTTTTTTTTTTTTTTTTTTTTTTTTACCTTTATTTAACCAGGCAAGTCAGTTAAGAACAAATTCTTATTTTCAATGACGGCCTGGGAACAGTGGGTTAACTGCCTGTTCAGGGGCAGAACGACAGATTTGTACCTTGTCAGCTCGGGGGTTTGAACTCACAACCTTCCGGTTACTAGTCCAACGCTCTAACCACTAGGCTACCCTGCCGCCCCAGTCTGCTCCAGGCTGCTCCAGGCTGCTCCAGACTGCTACAGTCTGCCCCATACTGCTCCAGTCTGCTCCATACTGCTCCAGTCTGCTCCAGTCTGCTCCAGTCTACTCCAGTCTGCTCCAGTCTGCTCCAGTCTGCTCCAGTCTGCTCCGGTCCACTCCAGTCTGCTCCAGGCTGCTCCAGGCTGCTCCAGACTGCTACAGTCTGCCCCATACTGCTCCAGTCTGCTCCAGTCTGCTCCAGTCTGCTCCAGTCTGCTCCAGTCTGCTCCAGTCTGCTCCAGTCCGCTCCAGTCTGCTCCAGTCTGCTCCAGATGCTCCAGTCTGCTCCAGTCTGCTCCAGTCTACTCCAGTCTGCTCCAGTCTGCTCCAGTCTGCTCCAGTCTGCTCCAGATGCTCCAGTCTGGTCCTGACTGCTCCAGTCTGCTCCAGTCCACTCCAGTCTGCTCCAGTCTGCTCCAGTCTGCTCCAGTCTGCTCCAGTCCGCTCCAGTCTGCTCCAGTCTGCTCCAGTCTGCTCCAGTCCACTCCAGTCTGCTCCAGTCCGCTCCAGTCTGCTCCAGTCTGCTCCAGTCTGCTCCAGTCTACACCAGACTGCTCCAGTCTGCTCCAGACTGCTCCAGTCTGCTCCAGACTGCTCCAGTTGGAACATTAAATCACATTATCAAATCACAATACAAGGAGAAACGTGATAATCTTTGAGAATCGCGATACATATCGTATCGGCACCTAAGTATCGTGTTAATATCGTATCGTGAGGTCCCTGGCAATTCCCAACCTTTAATTGTTATGGTGTTCCTGTCTATTCCTTCAGGTTGAGAGACCCGTCTTCCCATCTAGTTATGGTTATGCTAGTTAGTTACGGTAGTTAGCTGTAGTTACTAGTTAGTGATGTTATATTTCTCTCTTCCTGCAGGTATAGAGACCCGTCCTCCCACCTGTCCTGGTAGTTATGGTTATGCTAGTTAGTTACGGTAGTTAGCTGTAGTTACTAGTTAGTGATGTTATATTTCTCTCTTCCTGCAGGTATAGAGACCCGTTCTCCCACCTGTCCTGGTAGTTATGGTTATGCTAGTTAGTTACGGTAGTTAGCTGTAGTTACTAGTTAGTGATGTTATATTTCTCTCTACCCGTCCTCCCACCTGTCCTGGACAGAGGGTTATGGAAGTTACTTACAGGAAACTTTCAATGTAAAATTAAACAACCAAAACCAGATATAAAGTATGTAGAAAAGATAATGAACCTATATATATATATTTTTTTTTTTTTTTTCAATAATATAATCTTTGAGAACTTACAGTCACCTAAATGTAAGCATAAAATAATGGATGTTTTTATGTTTGAGCAAAAGAACAGCGTTTAACTGTGGCAAAATGTGTAGAATTGCAATACGGGCCGACCGTGCTCCCTCCCATCTGGCCTGCACAGAAAGTTATAGTAGTTAGTGACGGTGTTCCTTTATCTCTCTCCTCCTGCAGGTATAGAGACCCCTCCTCCCGTTTGTCCTGGACAGAGAGTTCCTTCCTGGCCTCCATAATGTCACAGAACCAATCAGAACAGAGCTCTGACATCCTCAGTCAGGATGTGTTCAACCAGCTGCTGGAGATGCTGGACCAGTGAGTCTACACAACACACACACACACACACACACCACACAACACACACACACACACACACACACACACACACACACACACACACACACACACACACACACACACACACACACACACACACACACACACACACCACACCACACACACACACACACACACACACCACACAACACACACACACACACCACACCACACATTTCTAAACCTAGTTAAATCAGTGTTGCCCTGTGTGTGTTTCAGGTCTGCATTCCACTCGTCGCAGCCCATAGAGTTGAACTTCTCAGACAGCCCAGCAGACGAAGATGGACCATCAGGGAACACTATCCAGATCAGCATGGACTGCATCACCATGCATGAGGGACAGGAACCACTGTCTGTAAGTACATACTGAACACCATTCAGATCTGCATGGACTGCACTATCTGACCAGCCTCTACCTGTGAGTACTGTACTGGGACATGGCTAAATAGGTACAGTACATTATAATATTACAATACTATAGATAGCCTACTGGGAAATGTCACAAATGTAAAATTCAAAATATTTGTTTGTCAAGTCAAATGTAGAGGGCAATAGACTGAACTGGGGGGGTAAGTCTCACAAGAACACACCTGGTGGTGTAGAGGGCAATAGACTGACCTGGGGGGTAAGTCTCACAAGAACACACCTGGTGGTGTAGAGGGCAATAGACTGAACTGGGGGGGTAAGTCTCACAAGAACACACCTGGCGGTGTAGAGGGCAATAGACTGAACTGGGGGGGTAAGTCTCACAAGAACACACCTGGTGGTGTAGAGGGCAATAGACTGAACTGGGGGGGTAAGTCTCACAAGAACACACCTGGCGGTGTAGAGGGCAATAGACTGAACTGGGTGGGTAAGTCTCACAAGAACACACCTGGTGGTGTAGAGGGCAATAGACTGAACTGGGGGGGTAAGTCTCACAAGAACACACCTGGTGGTGTAGAGGGCAATAGACTGAACTGGGGGGGTAAGTCTCACAAGAACACACCTGGTGGTGTAGAGGGCAATAGACCGAACTGGGTGGGGGGTAAGTCTCACAAGAACACACCTGGTGGTGTAGAGGGCAATAGACTGAACTGGGGGGGTAAGTCTCACAAGAACACACCTGGTGGTGTAGAGGGCAATAGACTGAACTGGGGGGGTAAGTCTCACAAGAACACACCTGGCGGTGTAGAGGGCAATAGACTGAACTGGGGGGGTAAGTCCCACAAGAACACACCTGGTGGTGTAGAGGGCAATAGACTGAACTGGGGGGGTAAGTCTCACAAGAACACACCTGGTGGTGTAGAGGGCAATAGACTGAACTGGGGGGGTAAGTCTCAACAAGAACACACCTGGCGGTGTAGAGGGCAATAGACTGAACTGGGTGGGTAAGTCTCACAAGAACACACCTGGTGGTGTAGAGGGCAATAGACTGAACTGGGGGGGTAAGTCTCACAAGAACACACCTGGTGGTGTAGAGGGCAATAGACTGAACTGGGGGGGTAAGTCTCACAAGAACACACCTGGCGGTGTAGAGGGCAATAGACTGAACTGGGGGGGTAAGTCTCACAAGAACACACCTGGTGGTGTAGAGGGCAATAGACTGAACTGGGGGGGTAAGTCTCAACAAGAACACACCTGGCGGTGTAGAGGGCAATAGACTGAACTGGGTGGGTAAGTCTCACAAGAACACACCTGGTGGTGTAGAGGGCAATAGACTGAACTGGGGGGGTAAGTCTCACAAGAACACACCTGGTGGTGTAGAGGGCAATAGACTGAACTGGGGGGGTAAGTCTCACAAGAACACACCTGGTGGTGTAGAGGGCAATAGACCGAACTGGGTGGGTAAGTCTCACAAGATCACACCTGCCGGTGTAGAGGGCAATAGACCGAACTGGGTGGGTAAGTCTCACAAGATCACACCTGCCGGTGTAGAGGGCAATAGACTGAACTGGGGGGGTAAGTCTCACAAGAACACACCTGGTGGTGTAGAGGGCAATAGACTGAACTGGGTGGGTAAGTCTCACAAGAACACACCTGGTGGTGTAGAGGGCAATAGACTGAACTGGGGGGGTAAGTCTCACAAGATCACACCTGCCGGTGTAGAGGGCAATAGACCGAACTGGGTGGGTAAGTCTCACAAGATCACACCTGCCGGTGTAGAGGGCAATAGACCGAACTAAGTCTCACAAGATCACACCTGCCGGTGTAGAGGGCAATAGACCGAACTAAGTCTCACAAGATCACACCTGGCGGTGTAGAGGGCAATAGACCGAACTGGGGGGGTAAGTCTCACAAGAACACACCTGGCGGTGTAGAGGGCAATAGACTGAACTGGGGGGGTAAGTCTCACAAGAACACACCTGGTGGTGTAGAGGGCAATAGACTGAACTGGGGGGGGGTAAGTCTCACAAGAACACACCTGGTGGTGTAGAGGGCAATAGACTGAACTGGGGGGGTAAGTCTCACAAGAACACACCTGGTGGTGTAGAGGGCAATAGACCGAACTGGGTGGGGGGTAAGTCTCACAAGAACACACCTGGCGGTGTAGAGGGCAATAGACTGAACTGGGGGGGTAAGTCTCACAAGAACACACCTGGCGGTGTAGAGGGCAATAGACTGAACTGGGTGGGTAAGTCTCACAAGAACACACCTGGTGGTGTAGAGGGCAATAGACTGAACTGGGGGGGTAAGTCTCACAAGAACACACCTGGCGGTGTAGAGGGCAATAGACTGAACTGGGGGGGTAAGTCTCACAAGAACACACCTGGCGGTGTAGAGGGCAATAGACTGAACTGGGGGGGGGGTAAGTCTCACAAGAACACACCTGGTGGTGTAGAGGGCAATAGACTGAACTGGGGGGGTAAGTCTCACAAGAACACACCTGGTGGTGTAGAGGGCAATAGACTGAACTGGGGGGGTAAGTCTCAACAAGAACACACCTGGTGGTGTAGAGGGCAATAGACTGAACTGGGGGGGTAAGTCTCACAAGAACACACCTGGTGGTGTAGAGGGCAATAGACTGAACTGGGGGGGTAAGTCTCAACAAGAACACACCTGGTGGTGTAGAGGGCAATAGACTGAACTGGGGGGTAAGTCTCACAAGAACACACCTGGTGGTGTAGAGGGCAATAGACTGAACTGGGGGGGTAAGTCTCACAAGAACACACCTGGTGGTGTAGAGGGCAATAGACTGAACTGGGGGGGGGTAAGTCTCACAAGATCACACCTACCGTACAGTCACTGTTGTACTTACTGTACACCGTACATGACCAACCAGCTTAAATCGGTTTTATGTAGCAAAAATCCAAATTATATCATCCACTGCATTTGAGGAACAATGGGGAAAGTCATTTTGCTTGGAAAGTTGATCAACTTGTAAAACTCACTTTTGAGAAAATATCCTTTTTGAATGTTTCGGTTCCACTACTGGAGAGCCCTTCTTTGTCTTCACCCAATCAGCATCGTTCACGCCCTCTTATTAAAGCCTTAGCCCCACCCATCTCTTTAAGGGTGGATCCGAGCGTTCTGCACTAATAACAGCACCCCTTGTAAACACCTTTATTTTACACAGATTCTAAATAGCTATTGATAATATTATTATTGATAACAGATGTATGTTGTGGTTGTGACCCAGAGTCTCTTGACCCTTTATTTTGCTCTAAACTCAGAAGATTTCAGATTGAGTTCGATTTTATTTTAAATGAAACTACTCTTAATATTTACTTGAAATGAAACTACTCTTAATGTTTATTTGGAAGATTCTGATATTATGTTTTATATTGACCCAAATTTCACTGTTAATTTGTTTATTTTTAATGGCAGATTCTTTATCCATAAAATGAAACTCCTCTTCACATTTGTTTAAGATTATTTGAACTTAATCAGTAAGTGTTTTTGACAAATTGAAAATGTATCTCGATATGTAACACCCTTGTTTGTTAGGTTTATGTACTCTTGTTTGTATATTTCTGTTTTTGTATTTGTTTCTTTCATAATTTTATTAAAAAAATAGTAGTTAATCATTCAAGCTAACTTGCTAGATACTTCCAGACACAAATGAGAGAACAGCTCACTGAACATTACTCGCCCTAGCAGAGCTGATTGGGCTGTTATGTTGCCCAGAGCGTTGTTGACTGTAACTGTGCTGTCAGAATGTCTGTTGGTAAATTTCGCTCTCGATGCGTTCACACTGGACTACTCTGGCCGACGAGTAGGGTTGATTCAAATGTTCTGACATCACAACAGTCAATCACCCAAGCTAACACAGATGAGAGAACAGAGTAGGGTTGATTAGAACGTTCTGACATCACAACAGATGAGAGAACAGAGTAGGGTTGATTAGAACGTTCTGACATCACAACAGATGAGAGAACAGAGTAGGGTTGATTAGAACGTTCTGACATCACAACAGATGAGAGAACAGAGTAGGGTTGATTAGAACGTTCTGACATCACAACAGATGAGAGAACAGAGTAGGGTTGATTAGAACGTTCTGACATCACAACAGATGAGAGAACAGAGTAGGGTTGATTAGAACGTTCTGACATCACAACAGATGAGAGAACAGAGTAGGGTTGATTAGAACGTTCTGACATCACAACAGATGAGAGAACAGAGTAGGGTTGATTAGAACGTTCTGACATCACAACAGATGAGAGAACAGAGTAGGGTTGATTAGAACGTTCTGACATCACAACAGATGAGAGAACAGAGTAGGGTTGATTAGAACGTTCTGACATCACAACAGATGAGAGAACAGAGTAGGGTTGATTAGAACGTTCTGACATCACAACAGATGAGAGAACAGAGTAGGGTTGATTAGAACGTTCTGACATCACAACAGATGAGAGAACAGACTAGGGTTGATTAGAACGTTCTGACATCACAACAGATGAGAGAACAGAGTAGGGTTGATTAGAACGTTCTGACATCACAACAGATGAGAGAACAGAGTAGGGTTGATTACAACGATCTGACATCACAACAGATGAGAGAACAGCTCACTCAAATCAAATCAAAGTTTATTTGTCACGTGCGCCGAATAGAACAGCTGTAAAACTGTGTGTGTGTGTGTGTGTGTGTGTGTGTGTGTGTGTGTGTGTGTGTGTGTGTGTGTGTGTGTGTGTGTGTGTGTGTGTGTGTGTGTGTGTGTGTGTGTGTGTGTGTGTGTGTGTGTGTGTTTTTTTCTTCAGTTAAATGCTTACTTACAGGCTCTAACCAATAGTGCAAAAACGGTATTAGGTGAACAATAGGTAAGTAAAGAAAGAAAAACAACAGCTACATACAGATACCGGTTAGTCAGGCTGATTGAGGTAGTATGTACATGTAGATATGGTTAAAGTGACTGTGCATACAGTGCCGTGCGAAAGTATTCGGCCCCCTTGAACTTTGCGACCTTTTGCCACATTTCAGGCTTCAAACATAAAGATATAAAACTGTATTTTTTTGTGAAGAATCAACAACAAGTGGGACACAATCCTGAAGTGGAACGACATTGGATATTTCAAACTTTTTTAACAAATCAAAAACTGAAAAATTGGGCGTGCAAAATTATTCAGCCCCTTTACTTTCAGTGCAGCAAACTCTCTCCAGAAGTTCAGTGAGGATCTCTGAATGATCCAATGTTGACCTAAATGACTAATGATGATAAATACAATCCACCTGTGTGTAATCAAGTCTCCGTATAAATGCACCTGCACTGTGATAGTCTCAGAGGTCCGTTAAAAGCGCAGAGAGCATCATGAAGAACAAGGAACACACCAGGCAGGTCCGAGATACTGTTGTGAAGAAGTTTAAAGCCGGATTTGGATACAAAAATATTTCCCAAGCTTTAAACATCCCAAGGAGCACTGTGCAAGCGATAATATTGAAATGGAAGGAGTATCAGACCACTGCAAATCTACCAAGACCTGGCCGTCCCTCTAAACTTTCAGCTCATACAAGGAGAAGACTGATCAGAGATGCAGCCAAGAGGCCCATGATCACTCTGGATGAACTGCAGAGATCTACAGCTGAGGTGGGAGACTCTGTCCATAGGACAACAATCAGTCGTATATTGCACAAATCTGGCCTTTATGGAAGAGTGGCAAGAAGAAAGCCATTTCTTAAAGATATCCATAAAAAGTGTTGTTTAAAGTTTGCCACAAGCCACCTGGGAGACACACCAAACATGTGGAAGAAGGTGCTCTGGTCAGATGAAACCAAAATTGAACTTTTTGGCAACAATGCAAAACATTATGTTTGGCGTAAAAGCAACACAGCTCATCACCCTGAACACACCATCCCCACTGTCAAACATGGTGGTGGCAGCATCATGGTTTGGGCCTGCTTTTCTTCAGCAGGGACAGGGAAGATGGTTAAAATTGATGGGAAGATGGATGGAGCCAAATACAGGACCATTCTGGAAGAAAACCTGATGGAGTCTGCAAAAGACCTGAGACTGGGACGGAGATTTCTCTTCCAACAAGACAATGATCCAAAACATAAAGCAAAATCTACAATGGAATGGTTCAAAAATAAACATATCCAGGTGTTAGAATGGCCAAGTCAAAGTCCAGACCTGAATCCAATCGAGAATCTGTGGAAAGAACTGAAAACTGCTGTTCACAAATGCACTCCATCCAACCTCACTGAGCTCGAGCTGTTTTGCAAGGAGGAATGGGAAAAAAATTCTGTCTCTCGATGTGCAAAACTGATAGAGACATACCCCAAGCGACTTACAGCTGTAATCGCAGCAAAAGGTGGCGCTACAAAGTATTAACTTAAAGGGGCTGAATCATTTTGCACGCCCAATTTTTCAGTTTTTGATTTGTTAAAAAAGTTTGAAATATCCAATAAATGTCGTTCCACTTCATGATTGTGTCCCACTTGTTGTTGATTCTTCACAAACAAATACAGTTTTTATGTTTGAAGCCTGAAATGTGGCAAAAGGTCGCAAAGTTCAAGGGGGCCGAATACTTTCGCAAGGCACTGTATATGATGAACAGAGAGTAGCAGTAGCGTAAAGAGGGGTTGGCGGGTGGTGGGACACAATGCAGATAGCCCTTAGTTTGAAGATGTAATCCGGAGACATGTGTTTTCTCCATCTCCTTAGCTATCATACACTAATTCCACTGATTTCAAAACTCGGCCCTCCAGAAAGTGGAGAGCAACACTGATGCAGTTTTACTACACAATATAAATATATATTTTAAGATGCAGCATTCGACAGGATTACCTACACATACTAACCAGCTCAAATAGACAGAAGCCTGCTATATGGCAGACCAATCTAAACTCATCTCTCCGCATATCCAGCCCACTCATTATCTCAGCCAATCATGGCGAGCGGGAAGGTTGCCAACTTTTTCTGTGGCTAAACCAACAGGACTCGTAATTTAGCCATTTTATTCGTATTTACAGATGGCATACAAGTTTGTTATTATGGCACATGAAAGTTCACATGTTTCAGATGGCATTTCTGCCAAAAAAAACACATTTGGCTCAAAAAATTATCTTGTGAAGAAGTGACCCACGACAAGGGTCTAGTTTTCTGAAATGGTCACATACAGTCTCTGTTGTGCTGGACACCATACAGTCTCTGTTGTCCTGGACATCATACAGTCTCTGATGTATTGTACATCATACAGTCTCTGATGTATTGTACACCATACAGTCTCTGTTGTCCTGGACACCATACAGTCTCTGATGTATTGTACACCATACAGTCTCTGTTGTATTGTACACCATACAGTCTCTGTTGTATTGTACACCATACAGTCTCTGTTGTATTGTACACCATACAGTCTCTGTTGTCCTGGACACCATACAGTCTCTGTTGTCCTGGACACCATACAGTCTATGTTGTCCTGGACACCATACCGTCTCTGTTGTCCTGGACACCATACA
>NC_048565.1:2249702-2349702 GCF_013265735.2 Oncorhynchus mykiss | reverse complement strand
GCCAAGTAGGACACAGAGCTGAGCGTGGCCAGGCCAAGTAGGACACAGAGCTGAGCGTGGCCAGGCCAAGTAGGACACAGAGCTGAGCGTGGCCAGGCCAAGTAGGACACAGAGCTGAGCGTGGCCAGGCCAAGTAGGACACAGAGCTGAGCATGGCCAGGCCAAGTAGGACACAGAGCTGAGCGTGGCCAGGCCAAGTAGGACACAGAGCTGAGCGTGGCCAGGCCAAGTAGGAAACAGAGCTGAGCGTGGCCAGGCCAAGTAGGACACGGAGCTGAGTGTGGCCAGGCCAAGTAAGAACATGCATCCCAAATGGCACCCTATTCCCTATATAGTGCACTACATTTGACCAGAGCTCTATTTCCAACCCCTATGGGCTCTGGTCTAAAGTAGTGCACTATATAGGGAATAGGGCTCTGGTCTAAAGTAGTGCACTATATAGGGAATAGGAATCTGGTCTAAAGTAGTGCACTATATAGGGGAATAGGGCTCTGGTCTAAAGTAGTGCACTATATAGGGGAATAAGGCTCTGGTCTAAAGTAGTGCACTATATAGGGGAATAGGGCTCTGGTCTAAAGTAGTGCACTATATAGGGAATAGGGCTCTGGTCTATAGTAGTGCACTATATAGGGAATATGGTGCCATTTGGGAGACTGGATGAAGACTGAGAGGTCTCTGTTAGAGACCGGATGAAGTCTGAGAGGTCCCTGTTAGAGACCGGATGAAGACTGAGAGGTCTCTGTTAGAGACCGGATGAAGTCTGAGCAGGTCCCTGTTAGAGACCGGATGAAGTCTGAGAGGTCTCTGTTAGAGACCGGATGAAGACTGAGAGGTCCCTGTTAGAGACCGGATGAAGACTGAGCAGGATGGTGATTTACAGCAGAGTAGATCTGTCAACATGCAGAGGAGTGGCTCTCATTGCGTGTTTGGAATCATCCGTCTATCTTCAACACACCTCTCATGCGTTCCATGTTTTCTTTTGAGTTCTTGGAACAGCAGCTACATATTGCTGTAAGAATTTCCTATAATAAGAATACAACTATTGGAATTTCAAGTTAACTGTCATAACAAATAATGGTCCCTTTTTTCAAGGTAGGCCTGATTCTTTTGCCTTCTGTTTTCACTTCAAATCAAATGTATTTATAAAGCCCTTCTTACATAAGCTGATATCTCAAAGTGCTGTACAGAAACACAGCCTAAAACCCCCAAACAGCAAGCAATGCAGGTATAGAAGCACAGTGGCTAGGAAAAACTCCCTAGAAAGGCAGGAACCTAGGAAGAAACCTAGAGAGGAACCAGGCTCTGAGGGGTGGCCAGTCCTCTTCTGGCTGTGCCGGGTGGAGATTATAAACCTAGAGAGGAACCAGGCTCTGAGGGGTGGCCAGTCCTCTTCTGGCTGTGCCGGGTGGAGATTATAAACCTAGAGAGGAACTAGGCTCTGAGGGGTGGCCAGTCCTCTTCTGGCTGTGCCGGGTGGAGATTATAAACCTAGAGAGGAACCAGGCTCTGAGGGGTGGCCAGTCCTCTTCTGGCTGTGCCGGGTGGAGATTATAAACCTAGAGAGGAACCAGGCTCTGAGGGGTGGCCAGTCCTCTTCTGGCTGTGCCGGGTGGAGATTATAAACCTAGAGAGGAACCAGGCTCTGAGGGGTGGCCAGTCCTCTTCTGGCTGTGCCGGGTGGAGATTATAAACCTAGAGAGGAACCAGGCTCTGAGGGGTGGCCAGTCCTCTTCTGGCTGTGCCGGGTGGAGATTATAAACCTAGAGAGGAACCAGGCTCTGAGGGGTGGCCAGTCCTCTTCTGGCTGTGCCGGGTGGAGATTATAAACCTAGAGAGGAACCAGGCTCTGAGGGGTGGCCAGTCCTCTTCTGGCTGTGCATGGAATGTTTTTGTTATCACATGAACGGTAGGGAAAACGGGGTGATGCAACAGTCCAGTTCCAATTCCTGCCGTACTCATTCCCAAAGCAGGACTCTCTCATGAGCTTCACCATTCGTCTCAATTAGTTACAGATGAATACCTTTTTCAATGCCCTGGCATTTCAGCTGATGTTGTGTCTTTGAAGAACCTTGAGAATTCGCACTCTGATCTCTTTTTGAAAGGCTCTTTTCACTCAGCATAATTTTAAGGTTACTCACGTAACCCCGGGTTTTCTGATAATATGAGTGAGATATCTCACATGTGGGAGATTCGCTAGAGTCACCTACTCTCGGAAGAACCTATCAAAGTGTCTGTTGGAGACAGACAGGTAGCGTGGCGAATGAGGTGAGCCCCTCACCTCCATAAAATGAGCCATTCTCCCGCCCTCTGGTTAATCTCGAGCATTCTTCTCTTCCTCGCACTCTGGTGAGCAGAGAATCAGGGTTACACATCCCCCAGGGTAGTACCCAGCATCCCCAAGGGTAGTTCCCAGCATCCCCCAGGGTAGGACCCAGCATCCCCAAGGGTAGTTCCCAGCATCCCCCAGGGTAGTTCCCAGCATCCCCCAGGGTAGTACCCAGCATCCCCCAGGGTAGTTCCCAGCATCCCCCAGGGTAATTCCCAGCATCTCCCAGGGTAGAACCCAGCATCCCCCAGGGTAGTTACCAGCATCCCCCAGGGTAGTTACCGGCATCATCTCAGGGTAGTACCCAGCATCCCCCAGGGTAGTAATCAGCATCTCTCAGGGTAGGACCCAGCATCCCCCAGGGTAGTAATCAGCATCTCTCAGGGTAGGACCCAGCATCCCCCAGGGTAGTTCCCAGCATCCCCCAGCATCACTAACCCTCAGAGGCTCTGAAAATGTATTTTTTACAGAAGTAAAATCAGTAAGTTTGGTCTGAATGCTTGAACTTAGTAATAACATGTAATATAATTCACATGGTTTCCTATTCTATGGTCATAGTGGGAATGTAATGTATATGTGAGGTTACTAATATTATCATCAGCATCGCGTCAGATCTCTCCTCTCTATTCGCTACGTGGGGAATGTCATTCACCTATTGACTATTTTATAACCTATGAGCACGGCACAATAAAGCACATTCCTCGTGCTTTCTGTTTAACCTGTGGGCTCACTCTTTCTGTTTAACCTGTGGGCTCACTCTTTCTGTTTAACCTGTGGGCTCACTCTTCTTTCTGTTTAACCTGTGGGCTCACTCTTTCTGTTTAACCTGTGGGCTCACTCTTTCTGTTTAACCTGTGGGCTCACTCTTTCTGTTTAACCTGTGGGCTCACAGCAAGGAGTAAGCACCAAGAAGGTCCAGAAACAATCGGGGAAAAACCTCTTATAACCAAGTGAGGGGGAAGCCCAATACATGGCTCCAATCTCAGTGTTAATGAGTTATGTCCCAAACCCTGGGCCCAACAGGTACACTCTTCTGTAGCGGAGGGGCCTTCCAGGCTCCTTTCGAAGGGTTTCACCATTTATAAATAAACATGATCCCCCATGATCCGGCAGGATACCGTAGAGGAGAGAAGGGGTTCCTCGAGGATGGTGCCCAATGAGCGAAGAGCATGACACCGTTGCCTGAACTCCCCTGGTCTTTGACCAGGGCCAAAGATGGGGTTAGGAAGGAAAGCAAAACCTGGGAAGACTGCTGGTGCGAATAGTGTCTGGTAGGACACAGTGGGTTGTAGTAAAACATCTCAACGCTTTACGGAGTCTAGGAGCTGCTGTGGTAGAACAATAGACTTGTTCAGGACAAGCTGAAGGCTTCGAGACGTAGCTGCACTCCTTAGAGACGGATCAACTGTATCACTGTCGGGGCTTGGCAGGACAACAACACCATTTTCCTGTGTTTTTATATTTCTACACTGTGAGGTTGGAATAATACTGTGGAATGTTGAAAAGTATGTTTATGTCCTGTTAGCGTGAAAGCTGTTTGAAAAGACCGCCTCAAATTTCAGCCTGTTTTGGTGGGATGTCGTTTTGACCTGCCTGGTGACATCACCATGCGGTAAATTAGTTAACAGACCAATAAGAAAAAGTTCCAAATCTCTCTGCCAATAACAGCTAGTTTTCAGTTTCCCCCTCCCCACTCAGACCACTCCCAGACAGTCCTAGCAAAATTATTGTCTCTTTGCTTAAAAGCTTTTTTTTTTTTTTATTTTTTTTTTACCATTTTAATGGAAAACAATCACAGTAAGGTACTTAATTCTTACCCAGAAATGATATTGAGATAAAAAAAAAAACAACATCTTAATTTGACCTTTGACCACGATGAACCTTCTTTCCGTCCAAGAAGTCCTGCTAGAAGCATAGGACCATGGAACACCCGAGTGGTGCAGTGGTTTAAGGCACTGCATCACTAGCTGTGCCACTAGAGAGTCCAGGC
Source organism: Oncorhynchus mykiss (assembly GCF_013265735.2). Lineage (NCBI taxonomy): Eukaryota > Metazoa > Chordata > Actinopteri > Salmoniformes > Salmonidae > Oncorhynchus > Oncorhynchus mykiss. Next base: position 2,345,386 of record NC_048565.1, on the reverse strand, counting down.
TCTGTCTCAGCCGGCCACAACTGGGAGACCGATGGGGCGGCGCACAATTGACCCAGCGTCGTCTGGTGCACGGTGTTTCCTCCGACACATTGGTGCGGCTGGCTTCCGAGTTCAGTGGGCATTGTGTCAAGATGCGGTGCGACTTGGTTGTGTTTTTCGGCGGACGCACGGCTCTCGACCTTCGCCTCTCCCGAGTCCGTACTGGAGTTGCAGCGATGAGACGAGACTGACCAATTGGATACCACGAAATTGGGGAGGAAACGGGGTAAAAAAAATTTTTTTAAAAAGGATAAATGCAACCGGCGTAAACCTTTTTGTTATGCCCCGAGGGCTGATAGAACTGCTTCATTCGATAGCTGCCAGGTCTGGTCGTAAGCAGGGTTGTGAAGTGCCGACCGGAAAATAATTGGTTGTGGAAGCTGGGGCTGTTGGGGCTGGAAGACGAGGAAGCCCTATTCCCTTGCTCTGTGTAGACAGAAAATAAGAGGTAGGCAATATTGGTGGGAAAGCATACTGCAATGTTCCCTGGGTGTGTCCGTTCTTCCACCTCTAAACAGAGTGGTCACAGTCTTTTGGGATGGGATCTCCCAGGGCCCTCTGGGTCGCCACTTCTACCAGGCAGCAGCGAGTCAGCCCGTTGATGGATGCGGTACGCGTGCTCTCTCGGGACAGAGCAGCCATGACGGAAGACAAAAAAGGAAACAACCGCAGCTCCGTGTGTTAAGGGTCAGAGGAGATGTTGCCTACCCTCACCACCCGGGGGCGGCCCGTCAGGACGTACAGGATCCAGTTGCAGAGGGAGGTGTTCAGACCCAGAGTCCTTACCTTAGTGATGAGCTTGGAGGGGCACTATGGTGTTGAACACTGAGCTGTAGTCAATGAACGGTATTCTCACATACTGTAGGTGTTCCTCTTATCTAGGTGGATGAGGGCAGGGTGGAGAGCAGTTGGGATTGCGTCATCTATGGATCTGTTGGGACGGTATGTAAATTGGAGTGGGTCCTCTAGGGTGTCTGGGATGGTGGAGTTGATGTGAGCCATAACCAGCCTCTCAAAGCACTTCATGATTACAGAAGTGAGGGATACAGGGTGGTAGTTATTGTGGCATGAAGCCTTAGAGTTCTTGGGAACAGGAATGAGGGTGGTCATCTTAAAACATGTAGGGATTAACAGACCTAACCCTGGGACAAGGAGACGTTGAATATTACTGTGAATATGTCTGCCAGCTGTTCTGCGCATGTTCACCGACATTGGACTCTGGACAAGTGGCTGTCCGACGGACTAATGGGTTTGGCGGATGCCAGGAAAACGCTACCTGCCCCAATGCGTAGGGCCAACTTTAAAGTTTGTTGGCAGGAGAAATAATGGTCTGGGACTTTTTTTCATGGTCTGGGCCCCTTAGTTACAGTGAAGGGAAATCTTAACGCTACAGCATACAATGACATTCTAGACGATTCTATGCTTCCAACTTTGTGGCAACATTTTGTGGAAGGCCCTTTCCTGTCTCAGAATGACAATGCCCCATGCACAAAGAGAGGTCCATACAGAAATGCAGATGTCCACATACTTGTGATCATGTTGTATCTATCTCTCTCCATCTCTCTCTCTCTCTTTGAAAATTGATCTGCGGGCCTTCATCCCTGCGTTAGAGCAAGAGAAGGTAAGGGCGACTAAGAAAGCCCCTATTGCCCCCATCTGTGATGAACTGCCTTCTTGAATCAGAGCTCATTTTGGTGGCCTCTGGTACATTCTAAAGACTTGATTCCATTAGAAATACACAACGAAATTATTGAATACTTTATCTAGTTTACCTCCCAGAATGGACAAATTTGATGCGGTATTGTGTGTAGAAAGATATGACTTTACAATTTAAATATTTTTTTGTTTTTAAGTATAAAAAACATTAAACCTTTTTTAACATGTATCCTGTTTTCTCAGGAGATTACAGCAAGATATGAATTGCCACAATGTTTTTTGATTCAAATTATATAGTTTATTAAAACATAAAAATTAAGTAAATAGTCCACATTATCTTGAAAAGTTTTGAGAGAATTTTTGGATGTAGTTACCAGGATGTAGTTACCATGATGTAGTTACCAGGATGTAGTTACCAGGATGTCGTTACCTGGATGTCGTTACCTGGATGTCGTTACCTGAATGTAGTTACCAGGATGTAGTTACCATGATGTAGTTACCATGATGTAGTTACCAGGATGTAGTTACCGGGATATAGTTACCTGGATGTAGTTACTAGGATGTAGTTACCGGGATGTAGTCACCATGAAGTAGTTACCAGGATGTAGTTACCAGGATGTAGTTACCAGGATGTCGTTACCTGGATGTCGTTACCTGAATATAGTTACCAGGATGTAGTTACCATGATGTAGTTACCAGGATGTAGTTACCATGATGTAGTTACCAGGATGTAGTTACCGGGATATAGTTACCTGGATGTAGTTACTAGGATGTAGTTACCGGGATGTAGTTACCATGATGTAGTTACCAGGATGTAGTTACCAGGATGTAGTTACCAGGATGTAGTTACCAGGATGTAGTTACCAGGATGGGGTTACCAGGATGTAGTTACCAGGATGTAGTTACCATGATGTAGTTACCAGGATGTAGTTACCATGATGTAGTTACCAGGATGTAGTTACCAGGATGTAGTTACCAGGATGTAGTTACCCTTTCATTCAAGTGCTCACCTAGCAAGAGGCTGTTGTTTATCAGAGTTTTTGTTGTCCGGTGATGGTAGAGTTTGCGAAACAAATACCTACTGGATTGATGAAAATAATAATAATAATAATAATATAATATTAATTAATTAATTAATAATCATAGGCTGCTTTTTGTACAGTAGTTCACATTTTAATTGAGAAGTTTTTTTGGGAAAGCCTTCCATCTACCAGAAGACTGTTTTCGTTAGCATCTTCGCTAACAGGTACACAAAGTGGTAGACGCACGCACTGCACCCATACAGACAGGGACTTTCTTGTTGCCTCTTCAGAAAATATGAATCACCTGATGCATTCTTTTCATGTCTTATGATAAACATTAGCAAATTCATTCATTTTCAATACCTTTAGTTGATTCCCTACTAAGGTAAAATAAAATGTATATTGTTGAATTCCGTTTTAATTACTGGATTCCGCGAGGGCCCTAATTATCATCTTTGACCAACCACCTTGATTCGGGTCCTGTGTAGCAAAATTAGAAATGTGAATAGAATCGTGTTTTTTTACATTGGATAAAAGTAGAGACTAGAGAGCTAGAAAAGGATATATTATACACTACAGTTGAGGAACAATAATTCTGCTTTGAAAGTTGATTAACTTGTAACCCCACTTTTGAGAGAATGTTCCGTGAATGTTTTGCTGCACCTACTGGAGAGCTCTTCTTTGTTTATACCCATTCAGCATAGTTCACACCCTCTCTTAAGCCTTAGCCCCACCCATTCAGCATAGTTCACACCCTCTCTTAAGCCTTGGCCCCACCCATTCAGCATAGTTCACACCCTCTCTTAAGCCTTAGCCCCACCCATTCAGCATAGTTCACACCCTCTCTTAAGCCTTGGCCCCACCCATTCAGCATAGTTCACACCCTCTCTTAAGCCTTAGCCCCACCCATTCAGCATTGTTCACACCCTCTCTTAAGCCTTAGCCCCACCCATCTCTTAAAAGATTCACGTGTGTGTGGACCTGCTAAAAAGAGTGAGGTAGTTTATTAAAAAATTAAATATTTTAAGAATAAAAGTGGTGAAAGTAGTAGTAGTAACAATATACTTAATCAAGTCCTTGTCCTATATGCTAATCTGACATTGGTATTGTTCTTCACATTACCGTCTCTGATAAATGCACATTATATCAAATAAAATTAGTTTATTACAATAGCTGTCTGTGTTCTCTTTTTGACTCCCTACCGTATTTTCCAATCATACTCTGCTTCCACCGGGCATCCTGCTGATTTCAAAACTCCTTCATCTTTTTCCGTGACAACAACACTGTTGATTTCCGTTTTCTTCCCCATCACTGTCATCAGAAAACTCTACAATGTCTGGTTCAAATAAATAAAAATGTTTTTACCTAAAAATCAGGGATTCCCTCATCGTCTGATTCAGTTGAGAGAGAGAGAGTTAGCATTAGCACGGCACGATCGTCCTCCAGAAAATAGTCCAATAGCGCCTGTTAAATTCAGTTGTGAGCAGGGGCAACACTGTCAATAGAGCCTGATAAATTCAGTTGTGAGCAGGGCAACACTGTCAATAGAGCCTGATAAATTCAGTTCTGAGCAGGGGCAACACTGTCAATAGAGCCTGATAAATTCAGTAGTGAGCAGGGGCAACACTGTCAATAGAGCCTGTTAAATTCAGTAGTGAGCAGGGGCAACCCTTTGTCAATAGAGCCTGTTAAATTCAGTAGTGAGCAGGGCAACACTGTCAATAGAGCCTGATAAATTCAGTTGTGAGCAGGGGCAACACTGTCAATAGAGCCTGATAAATTCAGTTGTGAGCAGGGGCAACACTGTCAATAGAGCCTGTTAAATTCAGTAGTGAGCAGGGCAACACTGTCAATAGAGCCTGTTAAATTCAGTAGTGAGCAGGGGCAACACTGTCAATAGAGCCTGTTAAATTCAGTAGTGAGCAGGGGCAACACTGTCAATAGAGCCTGTTAAATTCAGTAGTGAGCAGGGGCAACACTGTCAATAGAGCCTGATAAATTCAGTAGTGAGCAGGGGCAACACTGTCAATAGAGCCTGATAAATTCAGTAGTGAGCAGGGCAACACTGTCAATAGAGCCTGATAAATTCAGTAGTGAGCAGGGGCAACACTGTCAATAGAGCCTGTTAAATTCAGTGGTGAGCAGGGGCAACACTGTCAATAGAGCCTGTTAAATTCAGTAGTGAGCAGGGGCAACACTGTCAATAGAGCCTGTTAAATTCAGTAGTGAGCAGGGGCAACCCTTTGTCAATAGAGCCTGTTAAATTCAGTAGTGAGCAGGGGCAACCCTTTGTCAATAGAGCCTGTTAAATTCAGTAGTGAGCAGGGGCAACACTGTCAATAGAGCCTGTTAAATTCAGTAGTGAGCAGGGGCAACACTGTCAATAGAGCCTGATAAATTCAGTAGTGAGCAGGGGCAACACTGTCAATAGAGCCTGTTAAATTCAGTAGTGAGCAGGGGCAACCCTTTGTCAATAGAGCCTGTTAAATTCAGTAGTGAGCAGGGGCAACACTGTCAATAGCGCCTGATAAATTCAGTAGTGAGCAGGGGCAACACTGTCAATAGAGCCTGATAAATTCAGTAGTGAGCAGGGTCAACACTGTCAATAGAGCCTGATAAATTCAGTTGTGAGCAGGGGCAACACTGTCAATAGAGCCTGTTAAATTCAGTTGTGAGCAGGGGCAACACTGTCAATAGAGCCTGTTAAATTCAGTAGTGAGCAGGGGCAACACTGTCAATAGCGCCTGATAAATTCAGTAGTGAGCAGGGGCAACACTGTCAATAGAGCCTGTTAAATTCAGTAGTGAGCAGGGGCAACACTGTCAATAGAGCCTGATAAATTCAGTAGTGAGCAGGGCAACACTGTCAATAGAGCCTGATAAATTCAGTTGTGAGCAGGGGCAACACTGTCAATAGAGCCTGTTAAATTCAGTAGTGAGCAGGGGCAACACTGTCAATAGAGCCTGTTAAATTCAGTAGTGAGCAGGGGCAACCCTTTGTCAATAGAGCATGTTAAATTCAGTAGTGAGCAGGGGCAACCCTTTGTCAATAGAGCCTGTTAAATTCAGTAGTGAGCAGGGGCAACACTGTCAATAGCGCCTGATAAATTCAGTAGTGAGCAGGGGCAACACTGTCAATAGAGCCTGTTAAATTCAGTAGTGAGCAGGGGCAACACTGTCAATAGAGCCTGATAAATTCAGTAGTGAGCAGGGCAACACTGTCAATAGAGCCTGATAAATTCAGTTGTGAGCAGGGGCAACACTGTCAGTAGAGCCTGTTAAATTCAGTAGTGAGCAGGGCAACACTGTCAATAGAGCCTGATAAATTCAGTAGTGAGCAGGGGCAACCCTTTGTCAATAGAGCCTGTTAAATTCAGTAGTGAGCAGGGGCAACCCTTTGTCAATAGAGCCTGTTAAATTCAGTAGTGAGCAGGGGCAACACTGTCAATAGAGCCTGTTAAATTCAGTAGTGAGCAGGGGCAACCCTTTGTCAATAGAGCCTGTTAAATTCAGTAGTGAGCAGGGGCAACCCTTTTTCAATAGAGCCTGTTAAATTCAGTAGTGAGCAGGGGCAACACTGTCAATAGAGCCTGATAAATTCAGTTGTGAGCAGGGGCAACCGTTTGTTTGCAGCTCTTCATGATCTCTTTCAAAAAAAGGACTATCTAAGTCTAGGACAAAAAGGCTTCTCAACAGTTTTTACCCCCAAGTCATAAGACTCCTGAACAGGTAACCAAATGGTTACCCGGACTATTTACATTGCCCCCCCCCCCCCCCTTTTTACACTGCTGCTACTCTCTATTATCTATGCATAGTCACTTTAACTATACATTCATGTACATACTACCTCAATTGGCCCGACCAACCAGTGCTCCCGCACATTGGCTAACCGGGCTATCTGGATTGTGTCCCGCCAACCCCTCTTTTACGCTACTGCTACTCTCTGTTCATCATATACGCACAGTCACTTTAACCATACCTACATGTACATACTACCTCAATCAGCCTGACTAACCAGTGTCTGTATATAGCCTCTCTACTGTATGTAGCCTCTCTAATGTATATATCCTCTCTACTGTATATAGCCTCTCTACTGTATATAGCCTCTCTACTGTATATAGCCTCTCTACTGTATATAGCCTCTCTACTGTATTAATGTCTCTACTGTATATATGTCTCTACTGTATATAGCCTCTCTACTGTATATAGCCTCTCCACTGTATATAGCCTCTCTACTGTATATAGCCTCTCTACTGTATATAGCCTCTCTACTGTATATATGTCTCTACTGTATATAGCCTCTCTACTGTATATAGCCTCTCTACTGTATATAGCCTCTCTACTGTATATAGCCTCTCTACTGTATGTAGCCTCTCTACTGTATGTAGCCTCTCTACTGTATGTAGCCTCTCTACTGTATATAGCCTCTCTACTGTATATAGCCTCTACTGTATATAGCCTCTCTACTGTATGTAGCCTCTCTACTGTATGTAGCCTCTCTACTGTATGTAGCCTCTCTACTGTATATAGCCTCTACTGTATATAGCCTCTCTACTGTATGTAGCCTCTCTACTGTATGTAGCCTCTCTACTGTATATAGCCTCTCTACTGTATATAGCCTCTCTACTGTATATAGTCTCTACTGTATATAGCCTCTCTACTGTATATAGTCTCTACTGTATATAGCCTCTCTACTGTATATAGCCTCTCTACTGTATATAGCCTCTCTACTGTATATAGCCTCTCTACTGTATGTAGCCTCTCTACTGTATATAGTCTCTCTACTGTATGTAACCTCTCTACTGTATATAGTCTCTCTACTGTATGTAGCCTCTCTACTGTATATAGCCTCTCTACTGTATATAGCCTCTCTACTGTATATAGCCTGTCTTTTTACTGTTGTTTTATTTCTTTACCTACCTATTGTTCACCTAACACCTTTTTTGCACTATTGGTTAGAGCCTGTAAGTAAGCATTTCACTGTGAGGTCTACCTACACCTGTTGTATTCAGCATTTCACTGTGAGGTCTACTACACCTGTTGTATTCAGCATTTCACTGTGAGGTCTACTACACCTGTTGTATTCAGCTTTTCACTGTGAGGTCTACTACACCTGTTGTAGTCAGCATTTCACTGTAAGGTCTACTACACCTGTTGTATTCAGCATTTCACTGTAAGGTCTACTACACCTGTCGTATTCAGCATTTCACTGTAGGGTCTACTACACCTGTTGTATTCAGCATTTCACTGTAAGGTCTACTACACCTGTTGTATTCAGCATTTCACTGTAAGGTCTACTACACCTGTTGTATTCAGCATTTCACTGTGAGGTCTACTACACCTGTTGTATTCAGCATTTCACTGTAAGGTCTACTACACCTGTTGTATTCAGCATTTCACTGTAAGGTCTACTACACCTGTTGTATTCAGCATTTCACTGTGAGGTCTACTACACCTGTTGTATTCAGCATTTCACTGTGAGGTCTACTACACCTGTTGTATTCAGCATTTCACTGTGAGGTCTACTACACCTGTTGTATTCAGCATTTCACTGTAAGGTCTACTACACCTGTTGTATTCAGCATTTCACTGTAAGGTCTACTACACCTGTTGTATTCAGCATTCCACTGTAAGGTCTACCTGTTGTATTCAGCATTTCACTGTAAGGTCTACTACACCTGTTGTATTCAGCATTTCACTGTAAGGTCTACCTGTTGTATTCAGCATTTCACTGTAAGGTCTACCTACACCTGTTGTATTCAGCATTTCACTGTAAGGTCTACTACACCTGTTGTATTCAGCATTTCACTGTAAGGTCTACCTGTTGTATTCAGCATTTCACTGTAAGGTCTACTACACCTGTTGTATTCAGCATTTCACTGTGAGGTCTACTACACCTGTTGTATTCAGCATTTCACTGAGGTCTACTACACCTGTTGTATTCAGCATTTCACTGTAAGGTCTACTACACCTGTTGTATTCAGCATTTCACTGTAAGGTCTACTACACCTGTTGTATTCAGCATTTCACTGTAAGGTCTACTACACCTGTTGTATTCAGCATTTCACTGTAAGGTCTACTACACCTGTTGTATTCGGCATTTCACTGTGAGGTCTACTACACCTGTTGTTTTCAGCATTTCACTGTAAGATCTACTACACCTGTTGTATTCGGCGCACGTGACAAATAAACTTTGATTTGATTTTATTATCTACATATCCTGAGCAGCTCATATTATAGACAGAAGTGTGGTACGTGGCAGACCAATCCAAACTTCTCTCTCTGCATGTCCAGCCCATCCATTGTAATAGCCAATCATGGCTAGCGGAAAGGTTCCTGACTTTGGCTAAACCAACCAGGCTTAATTTAAAAAAAAATATGTATTTTGAATTTACAGATGGCAACAAGTTTGTTATTTAATAAAAGTTCCAGAAGGCATTTCTTACCAAAAACACATTTTGATAACAAAAATGTAAATGATTAAGTTCAAATGCCTCTCCTGTGAAGTAGTGATGTGTGACATAGGGCTAGATTCAAATCAAAATGCAAATCAAATGTTATTTATATAGCCCTTCGTACATCAGCTGATATCTCAAAGTGCTGTACAGAAACCCAGCCTAAAACCCCAAACAGCAAGCAATGCAGGTGTTGAAGCACGGTGGCTAGGAAAAACTCCCTAGAAAGGCAGGAACCTAGGAAGAAACCTAGAGAGGAACCAGGCTCTGAGGGGTGGCTAGTCCTCTTCTGGCTGTGCCGGGTGGAGATTATAACAGAACATGGCCAAGATGTTCAAATGTTCATAAATGACCAGCATGGTCCAATAATAATAAGGCAGAACAGTTGAAACTGGAGCAGCAGCATGGCCAGGTGGACTGGGGACAGCAAGGAGTCATCATGTCAGGTAGTCCTGAGGCATGGTCCTAAGGCTCAGGTCCTCCGAGAGAGAGAATGAAAGAGAGAAAGAGAGAATTAGAGAGCACACTTAAATTCACACAGGACACCGAATAGGACAGGAGAAGTACTCCAGATATAACAAACTGACCCTAGCCCCCCGACACATAAACTACTGCAGCATAAATACTGGAGGCTGAGACAGGAGGGGTCAGGAGGGGTCAGGAGGAGTCATCCGATGATACCCCCGGACAGGGCCAAACAGGAAGGATATAACCCCACCCACTTTGCCAAAGCACAGCCCCCACACCACTAGAGGGATATCTTCAACCACCAATCCATATTTAGACCAGAATGAGGCTCTCCACTACCTATTGTTCCTGCAGTGATGATTCACCATCGTCCTCAAATGTTTTCAGACAGCGTGGGACTGGACTGGAGAGACAGCGTTTAGATGTTGGTTGACTAGGATGTTGAACACAGACAGCGTTTAGATGTTGGTTGACTAGGATGTTGAACACAGACAGCGTTTAGATGTTGGTTGACTAGGATGTTGAACACAGACAGCGTTTAGATGTTGGTTGACTAGGATGTTGAACACAGACAGCATTTAGATGTTGGTTGACTAGGATGTTGAACACAGACAGCAGTTAGATGTTGGTTGACTAGGATGTTGAACACAGACAGCGTTTAGATGTTGGTTGACTAGGATGTTGAACACAGACAGCATTTAGATGTTGGTTGACTAGGATGTTGAACACAGACAGCGTTTAGATGTTGGTTGACTAGGATGTTGAACACAGACAGCATTTAGATGTTGGTTGACTAGGATGTTGAACACAGACAGCATTTAGATGTTGGTTGACTAGGATGTTGAACACAGACAGCATTTAGATGTTGGTTGACTAGGATGTTGAACACAGACAGCAGTTAGATGTTGGTTGACTAGGATGTTGAACACAGACAGCGTTTAGATGTTGGTTGACTAGGATGTTGAACACAGACAGCGTTTAGATGTTGGTTGACTTGGATGTGGAACTCAGACACTGTTTAGATGTTGGTTGACTAGGATGTTGAACACAGACAGCATTTAGATGTTGGTTGACTAGGATGTTGAACACAGACAGCGTTTAGATGTTGGTTGACTAGGATGTTGAACACAGACAGCAGTTAGATGTTGGTTGACTAGGATGTTGAACACAGACAGCGTTTAGATGTTGGTTGACTAGGATGTTGAACACAGACAGCATTTAGATGTTGGTTGACTAGGATGTTGAACACAGACAGCATTTAGATGTTGGTTGACTAGGATGTTGAACACAGACAGCATTTAGATGTTGGTTGACTAGGATGTTGAACACAGACAGCATTTAGATGTTGGTTGACTAGGATGTTGAACACAGACAGCAGTTAGATGTTGGTTGACTAGGATGTTGAACACAGACAGCGTTTAGATGTTGGTTGACTAGGATGTTGAACACAGACAGCGTTTAGATGTTGGTTGACTAGGATGTTGAACACAGACAGCGTTTAGATGTTGGTTGACTAGGATGTTGAACACAGACAGCAGTTAGATGTTGGTTGACTAGGATGTTGAACACAGACAGCGTTTAGATGTTGGTTGACTAGGATGTTGAACACAGACAGCGTTTAGATGTTGGTTGACTAGGATGTTGAACACAGACAGCATTTAGATGTTGGTTGACTAGGATGTCGAACACAGACAGCATTTAGATGTTGGTTGACTAGGATGTTGAACACAGACAGCATTTAGATGTTGGTTGACTAGGATGTTGAACACAGACAGCGTTTTTAGATGTTGTTTGACTAGGATGTTGAACACAGACAGCATTTAGATGTTGGTTGACTAGGATGTTGAACACAGACAGCATTTAGATGTTGGTTGACTAGGATGTTGAACACAGACAGCGTTTAGATGTTGGTTGACTAGGATGTTGAACACAGACAGCATTTAGATGTTGGTTGACTAGGATGTTGAACACAGACAGCATTTAGATGTTGGTTGACTAGGATGTCGAACACAGACAGCGTTTAGATGTTGGTTGACTAGGATGTTGAACACAGACAGCGTTTAGATGTTGGTTGACTAGGATGTTGAACACAGACAGCGTTTAGATGTTGTTTGACTAGGATGTTGAACACAGACAGCATTTAGATGTTGGTTGACTAGGATGTTGAACACAGACAGCGTTTAGATGTTGGTTGACTAGGATGTCGAACACAGACAGCATTTAGATGTTGGTTGACTAGGATGTTGAACACAGACAGCAGTTAGATGTTGGTTGACTAGGATGTTGAACACAGACAGCATTTAGATGTTGGTTGACTAGGATGTCGAACACAGACAGCGTTTAGATGTTGGTTGACTAGGATGTTGAACACAGACAGCGTTTAGATGTTGGTTGACTAGGATGTTGAACACAGACAGCGTTTAGATGTTGTTTGACTAGGATGTTGAACACAGACAGCGTTTAGATGTTGGTTGACTAGGATGTTGAACACAGACAGCATTTAGATGTTGGTTGACTAGGATGTCGAACACAGACAGCGTTTAGATGTTGGTTGACTAGGATGTTGAACACAGACAGCGTTTAGATGTTGGTTGACTAGGATGTTGAACACAGACAGCAGTTAGATGTTGGTTGACTAGGATGTTGAACACAGACAGCAGTTAGATGTTGGTTGACTAGGATGTTGAACACAGACAGCAGTTAGATGTTGGTTGACTAGGATGTTGAACACAGACAGCAGTTAGATGTTGGTTGACTAGGATGTTGAACACAGACAGCGTTTAGATGTTGGTTGACTAGGATGTTGAACACAGACAGCGTTTAGATGTTGGTTGACTAGGATGTTGAACACAGACAGCATTTAGATGTTGGTTGACTAGGATGTTGAACACAGACAGCGTTTAGATGTTGGTTGACTAGGATGTTGAACACAGACAGCAGTTAGATGTTGGTTGACTAGGATGTTGAACACAGACAGCAGTTAGATGTTGGTTGACTAGGATGTTGAACACAGACAGCATTTAGATGTTGGTTGACTAGGATGTTGAACACAGACAGCGTTTAGATGTTGGTTGACTAGGATGTTGAACACAGACAGCGTTTAGATGTTGGTTGACTAGGATGTTGAACACAGACAGCGTTTAGATGTTGGTTGACTAGGATGTTGAACACAGACAGCGTTTAGATGTTGGTTGACTAGGATGTTGAACACAGACAGCATTTAGATGTTGGTTGACTAGGATGTTGAACACAGACAGCGTTTAGATGTTGGTTGACTAGGATGTTGAACACAGACAGCAGTTAGATGTTGGTTGACTAGGATGTTGAACACAGACAGCAGTTAGATGTTGGTTGACTAGGATGTTGAACACAGACAGCATTTAGATGTTGGTTGACTAGGATGTTGAACACAGACAGCAGTTAGATGTTGGTTGACTAGGATGTTGAACACAGACAGCATTTAGATGTTGGTTGACTAGGATGTTGAACACAGACAGCATTTAGATGTTGGTTGACTAGGATGTTGAACACAGACAGCGTTTAGATGTTGGTTGACTAGGATGTTGAACACAGACAGCATTTAGATGTTGGTTGACTAGGATGTTGAACACAGACAGCATTTAGATGTTGGTTGACTAGGATGTTGAACACAGACAGCATTTAGATGTTGGTTGACTAGGATGTTGAACACAGACAGCAGTTAGATGTTGGTTGACTTGGATGTTGAACACAGACAGCATTTAGATGTTGGTTGACTAGGATGTTGAACACAGACAGCATTTAGATGTTGGTTGACTTGGATGTTGAACACAGACAGCATTTAGATGTTGGTTGACTAGGATGTTGAACACAGACAGCATTTAGATGTTGGTTGACTAGGATGTTGAACACAGACAGCATTTAGATGTTGGTTGACTAGGATGTTGAACACAGACAGCATTTAGATGTTGGTTGACTAGGATGTTGAACACAGACAGCAGTTAGATGTTGGTTGACTAGGATGTTGAACACAGACAGCATTTAGATGTTGGTTGACTAGGATGTTGAACACAGACAGCAGTTAGATGTTGGTTGACTTGGATGAACAATAGTATATTCATTTTAGCATCTATGTTTCCCATTTATTTAGGTGGCCCATAACTGTTAATCTTTTTTTGCAGCAATGGCAACAATTTATGTACATTTCTAGGGAAACACTGGCGACCATCTGATTTTGTTTTCCCTCATTGTCAACAGATGAATTTCCAGTAATAAATACGTTTCCTGTATCAGGAAACGCAGTCCGCCCACTGCTAAAATGAGTAAGAAAAGCAATTCTATGTAGTTGACTGAGCGTGACACCGACCCAAATGAAAATAGCAGGTGAGTGGGCAGAGGTGTTGCTGTGCGTAAAAGGATAGTCTCTCTCCACCGCCTTGCTGTCCTGTCCTGTCTGGTCTGTGTGGAAGGAAGCTCTCTCTCCCTCTGCACCGTGCAGCACTCTGACACCCTGACACCTGATACTGGACTAATCTAGCAGACTTAAGGGAAAAAAGGCTCTTAAAGGGGACAAACGGAGTCTCAGTAGTGTTATGACTGATTTTATATGGGAGCTGTAGAGTAGGCCTTCTTTTTCCTTTCCGTAGCCTATAGCTAACTCATTTAGCCCGTGGCTAACTCTCTGTTGTAAACAAGCTGCTGTTTAGGTGTTGGGTTTCAGGCCTAGTTTACCGACTACCGTTTAGAAGAAGCTCAAGCCTTAATCACTGATCTCCTACCCTGTTGCCAAATAGTCAAGTGGGACACTTAAAAAAAAAAAAAAATGTATTGTTGTATTTGATCAATTCCCATTTCTAAATGTTACTCCAATAGCGTATTTTGTCCTGCTGATAATAGTGTTATTATAGAACAGTCGTCCCCCTGAAGGCTGGTCCTCTTTCAGGGATTCGTCCACCTTTCACTGTGTCTCTGTGCTGTAATTTGTGAGGGTCAGGTTTAGGGCTCTACTCCCTTTGTGTTGCTGTGTCACCTGAGGCCACACTTTAAACCGTGTCACCTTATCCTTTTATTGACTAGGAGGGCTAATGTTAAAAGTCAATAGTTAGACTCGTGCCCATTCTTCACGTTTAGGACTGGATACAGAGATGATGTGTATATTGGCTAACCAGACTCACCTTGGCGCGTGTGTGTGTGTGTGTGTGTGTGTGTGTGTGTGTGTGTCTCTGTGTGTCTCTGTGTGTCTCTGTGTGTCTCTGTGTGTCTCTGTGTGTGTGTGTGTGTGTGTGTGTGTGTGTGTGTGTGTCTCTGTGTGTGTGTGTGTGTGTGTGTGTGTGTGTGTGTGTGTGTGTGTGTGTGTGTGTGTGTCTCTGTGTGTGTGTGTGTGTGTGACTTGTAAAAGTTACCTTTTGGCTTAAAGGCCCTCTCTCTTTCATTTTGAACAAGAACAAAACAACAGACCACAACTTGGTTTGCTATGTGGGGGGTGTGGCTGGAGAAATAGAACCACTTTCAAATTCGTATGATGCAAAGACTGACAGTCATGGAACTATGCTGGACAGGAGACATTCCAGTTGATGGGAGCTGAGGAATATTTCATTCAGTCAACATGATTATCTTTGGACTATAGATGTTTGTTTGGGAACTTTTCACTGATTTGGCATTGTTATTTTGTATTTGATTTTGTTTAATTTCTCTTTGATTATTTGAGCTGTTCTTGCCATCATATGGACTTGGGGTTTTGCCAAGTAGGGTCTGTCTTCTGTATACCACCCCTACCTTGTCACAACACAACTGTTTTGGCAAATAGAAAAAATAAAGAAAAACCTTGGAATGAGTAGGTGTCAAAACTTGTTTAAAAAAAGAAGTGTCCCTTTTTTTCAGGACCCTGTCTTTCAAAGATAATTCGTAGAAATCCAAATAACTTCACAGATCTTCATTGTAAAGGGTTTAAACACTGTTTCCCATGCTTGTTCAATGAACCATAAACAATGAATGAACATGCACCTGTGGAACGGTCATTAAGACACTAACAGCTTACAGACGGTAGGAAATTATGGTCACAGTTATGAAAACTTAAGACACTAAAGAGGCCTTTCTACTGACTCTGAAAAACACCAAAAGAAAGATGCCCAGGATCCCTGTTCATCTGCGTGAACGTGCCTTAGGCATGCTGCAAGGAGGCATGAGGACTGCAGATGTGGCAAGGGAAATAAATTGCAATGTCCGTACTGTGAGACGCCTAAGACAGCGCTACAGGGAGACAGGACGGACAGCTGATCGTCCTCGCAGTGGCAGACCACGTGTAACAACACCTGCACAGGATCGGTATTCAGAACCACAACCATAGAGTTCCCTAACCTCTCTTCAACATTTTTCCAATGTTTTCTTAACATAATTCAAGTTGGTTTAGCTAACTCAACTAATTACTAGCTTCAAAAGAGGTCAGGGCTTGAATGAGATGAGGTCACCGTACTGTGGCAGGTGAGAGGAAGGCCATAACATCAGAATGGGGGCCATTTTGGTTTAACGTGTCTCTCTGCTCTACAGCCAGTGCAGGCTGACTTGTAAAGTCTGCAGCCCAAGGAGCCTGGGCTGGAACGCAAGATTCCTGGGGATTGGCCAGCTGGGCTATATCTACTAGACATTCTATTGGCTCGGGTCACATATCTGTGCCATGCAATATCGTAAAAGTCTGCGTTTCACTCACCGGCTGAATAGTTTGTCATAGCCCAGTCTGAGAAGTGATAGCCTATCTTCATTTCCATCCCTGACTGGGTGTGTAGTGGTCAGGGGGTCCTGGTAGGTCTGTGGCTCCTGGACATGGGGTCTGGGCAGGCTGGGTGTGTAGTGGTCAGGGGGTCCTGGTAGGTCTGTGGCCCCTGGACAAGGGGTCTGGGCAGGCTGGGTGTGTAGTGGTCAGGGGGTCCTGGTAGGTATGTGGCCCCTGGACATGGGGTCTGGGCAGGCTGGGTGTGTAGTGGTCAGTGGGTCCTGGTAGGTCTGTGGCTCCTGGACATGGGGTCTGGGCAGGCTGGGTGTGTAGTGGTCAGGGGGTCCTGGTAGGTCTGTGGCTCCTGGACATGGGGTCTGGGCAGGCTGGGTGTGTAGTGGTCAGGGGGTCCTGGTAGGTCTGTGGCCCCTGGACATGGGGTCTGGGCAGGCTGGGTGTGTAGTGGTCAGTGGGTCCTGGTAGGTCTGTGGCCCCTGGACATGGGGTCTGGGCAGGCTTTTTGGGTGTCGCTACTGATTGTAGACAATCAGCGATAAATGACTCAAGGGCACAGAGTAGTAAGGGTTCTGCTCCGTATAGTGACAGCTTTGAAAGAGTTTAACTTCGGGCCAGAGGGCAAGAGTTTCCCCTTCTTGTCCTGCAGGAATAGAATTTACCCCACCTCCACCCCACTTACCCTTCATCAACCACCTCTCTTATGAAACTTCCAGACACTCAGGTTGCAGTATTTATTCAATATTTTATTTAACTAGGCAAGTCAGTTAAAATTCTTATTTACAATGACGGCCTACCAAAAGGCATCCGGCCTACCAAAAGGCCTCCTGAGATAAATAAAAATATAGGACAAAACACACAACACTACATAAAGAGACACCACAACATTACATAAAGAGAGACCTAAGACAACACTACATAAAGAGAGACCTAAGACAGCATTACATAAAGAGAGACCTAAGACAACACTACATAGAGGGACCTAAGACAACATTACATAAAGAGAGACCTAAGACAACACTACATAGAGACCTAAGACAGCACTACATAGAGGGAGCTAAGACAACATTACATAAAGAGAGACCTAAGACAGCATTACATAAAGAGAGACCTAAGACAACACTACATAAAGAGGGACCTAAGACAATATTACATAAAGAGGGACCTAAGACAACACTACATAGAGGGACCTAAGACAACACTACATAGAGGGACCTAAGACAGCACTACATAAAGACAGACCTAAGACAACACTACATAAAGAGAGACCTAAGACAACACTACATAGAGGGACCTAAGACAACACTACATAAAGAGAAACCTAAGACAACACTACATAGAGGGACCTAAGACAACACTACATAAAGAGAGACCTAAGACAACACTACACAAAGAGACCTAAGACAACACTACATAAAGAGAGACCTAAGACAACACTACACAAAGAGACCTAAGACAACACTACATAGAGAGGGGGCGTCATGTAAGAAGACAGACAGTAATGTAGTGGTATCTCTTGATGGGGGTCATGTAATAAGACAGACAGTAATGTAGTGGATAATGTTATAATGTAGCATTTCTGTGTATTTAGCTTATTCAATGTGCTATTAATTTATTGGTTTTATATTATTGGTTGTTGTTTAGCCTCTACAGGCTACACTTCCAGCTAACATCCAAGACATCAGACATGTTGTTTAGCCTCTACAGGCTACACTTCCAGCTAATACATCAGACATGTTGTTTAGCCTCTACAGGCTACACTAACAGCTAATACATCAGACATGTTGTTTAGCCTCTACAGGCTACACTTCCAGCTAACAGCCAATACATCAGACATGTTGTTTAGCCTCTACAGGCTACACTTCCAGCTAACATCCAATACATCAGACATGTTGTTTAGCCTCTACAGGCTACACTTCCAGCTAACATCCAATACATCAGACATGTTGTTTAGCCTCTACAGGCTACACTTCCAGCCAATACATCAGACATGTTGTTTAGCCTCTACAGGCTACACTTCCAGCTAACATCCAATACATCAGACATGTTGTTTAGCCTCTACAGGCTACACTTCCAGCCAATACATCAGACATGTTGTTTAGCCTCTACAGGCTACACTTCCAGCCAATACATCAGACATGTTGTTTAGCCTCCACAGGCTACACTTCCAGCCAATACATCAGACATGTTGTTTAGCCTCTACAGGCTACACTTCCAGCCAATACATCAGACATGTTGTTTAGCCTCTACAGGCTACACTTCCAGCCAATACATCAAACATGTTGTTTAGCCTCTACAGGCTACACTTCCAGCCAATACATCAGACATGTTGTTTAGCCTCTACAGGCTACACTTCCAGCCAATACATCAGACATGTTGTTTAGCCTCTACAGGCTACACTTCCAGCTAACATCCAATACATCAGACATGTTGTTTAGCCTCTACAGGCTACACTTCCAGCTAACATCCAATACATCAGACATGTTGTTTAGCCTCTACAGGCTACACTTCCAGCTAATACATCAGACATGTTGTTTAGCCTCTACAGGCTACACTTCCAGCTAACATCCAATACATCAGACATGTTGTTTAGCCTCTACAGGCTACACTTCCAGCTAACATCCAATACATCAGACATGTTGTTTAGCCTCTACAGGCTACACTTCCAGCTAACATCCAATACATCAGACATGTTGTTTAGCCTCTACAGGCTACACTTCCAGCTAACATCCAATACATCAGACATGTTGTTTAGCCTCTACAGGCTACACTTCCAGCCAATACATCAGACATGTTGTTTAGCCTCTACAGGCTACACTTCCAGCCAATACATCAGACATGTTGTTTAGCCTCTACAGGCTACACTTCCAGCCAATACATCAGACATGTTGTTTAGCCTCTACAGGCTACACTTCCAGCCAATACATCAGACATGTTGTTTAGCCTCTACAGGCTACACTTCCAGCTAACATCCAATACATCATACATGTTGTTTAGCCTCTACAGGCTACACTTCCAGCCAATACTTTAGACATGTTGTTTAGCCTCTACAGGCTACACTTCCAGCCAATACATCAGACATGTTGTTTAGCCTCTACAGGCTACACTTCCAGGTTTCCAACAGCAGGTCAGTTCAGCATTCAGAGCCTTTAAGGACGTTAGAACGTAATACTCCATGTGGATATTCAAAGCTATTTGTGTTGACATATTGTCCTGTAGAACAGAGCAGTGAGTTGTCAGAAAGCAGTTTGTATTAACTCTACTGGCTGTGTTGATGTTGACGATAGAAGAAGGGAATCTACTGAGTGAACTGTATGTGTTTGACAATGTGTATCGCTGCAGAGCGTCTTTAGGGAGAGACACAAGGAGAACCAGAGAGCTTCTCTGGGAGATGGGTGTGGACTTACCACCCCAGGTATTGGACAGGTACCTCCTCAGATCCCTCCTCCTCCCTACCCCCCCACCCCCACCCCCTGGTATATATCTCCCTCCCATAGATTCCTATAGAGACTCTCTGCTTGTCCTGTCCTGTTGTCATCCATAGTCCTCATAGCCACTCGTTCATTCAGACTGAGACAGGGACCAGAGGTGTAGATTCATCCTGGAGTCAGTGGAGCACACAGCAGCAGCACTGCTAAACCTCAGCGCCAACATGTTGTATCTGGAGACGGGGACGCCCACGTCGTACAGCGAGGTAAGGCCCAGGGAGGAGGGTCCTACTGGGGCATCAGGGACCACTAACATCCCCTTGGCTCCATGGAGCTTTGATGGTAGTGGGACAGATGGAATATTTGATGTCAGGCCTCAAACTGAAATACCTAATAGGACTGTTACTGCCACTTTTATATGTTAGATTTCACCCCATGAAGTCAGTTTGATATGTTTTGGGCTCTGAGGTTATTGGCGGATTAGGGCTTAGTGCCGGTATAGAGCTTCATTTAACAAAGGAATATGTTTCAGTAGTTAAAAACCATAAGTGGTCATTTTAAATCTGTCTGTGGCACTCACACACAAACAGAGTGTTTTGGCGACAGATTCCTCTTTGTTTGCATTTCGATTTAGTGGCGTTGTGTGTGTGTGTGTGTGTGTGTGTGTGTGTGTGTGTGCAGGGGAATGTCAACACCTGGAGTGTTTGTTGAATAGAGGAAAAGGTGCTATATGAAATGGCTGCTCTGCTCCGCTACCCTGTCCTGTTGAGATGTGGAATGGATAGTTCTAATTATAATAGTTCTAGTTCCATTAGTTCCTGTTCCAATAGCTCTAATTATAATAGTTATATTTCCATTAGTTCCTGTTCCAATAGTTATAATTATAATAGTTCTAGTTCCAATAGTTCTAATTATAATAGTTATATTTCCATTAGTTCCTGTTCCAATAGTTCTAATTATAATAGTTCTAGTTCCAATAGTTCTAATTATAATAGTTTTAGTTCCAATAGTTCTAATTAGAATTGTTCTAGTTCCAATAGTTCTAGTTATAATAGTTCTAGTTCCATTAGATCTAATTCCAATAGTTCTAGTTCCAATTGTTCTAATTATAATAGTTCTAATTATAATAGTTCTAGTTCCAATAGTTCTAATTATAATAGTTATAATTATAATAGTTCTAGTTCCAATAGTTCTAGTTATAATAGTTCTATTTCCAATAGTTCTAGTTCCAATAGTTCTAATTATAATAGTTCTAATTATAATAGTTCTAGTTCCAATAGTTCTAGTTATAATAGTTCTATTTCCAATAGTTCTAGTTCCAATAGTTCTAATTATAATAGTTCTAATTAGAATTGTTCTAGTTCCAATAGTTCTAGTTATAATAGTTCTAGTTCCAATAGTTCTAATTATAATAGTTTTAGTTCCAATAGTTCTAATTAGAATTGTTCTAGTTCCAATAGTTCTAGTTATAATAGTTCTAGTTCCATTAGATCTAATTCCAATAGTTCTAGTTCCAATTGTTCTAATTATAATAGTTCTAATTATAATAGTTCTAGTTCCAATAGTTCTAATTATAATAGTTATAATTATAATAGTTCTAGTTCCAATAGTTCTAGTTATAATAGTTCTATTTCCAATAGTTCTAGTTCCAATAGTTCTAATTATAATAGTTCTAATTATAATAGTTCTAGTTCCAATAGTTCTAGTTATAATAGTTCTATTTCCAATAGTTCTAGTTCCAATAGTTCTAATTATAATAGTTCTAATTAGAATTGTTCTAGTTCCAATAGTTCTAGTTATAATAGTTCTAGTTCCATTAGATCTAATTCCAATAGTTCTAGTTCCAATTGTTCTAATTATAATAGTTATATTTCCAATAGTTCTAGTTCCAATAGTTCTAATTATAATAGTTCTAATTATAATTGTTCTAGTTCCAATAGTTCTAGTTATAATAGTTCTAGTTCCATTAGATCTAATTCCAATAGTTCTAGTTCCAATTGTTCTAATTATAATAGTTCTAATTATAATAGTTCTAGTTCCAATAGTTCTAATTATAATAGTTCTAGTTCCAATAGTTCTAGTTATAATAGTTATATTTCCAATAGTTCTAGTTACATCAGTGTTTTCACCTTCATCTGACAAGACTGTGAATGTTCAGTAATTATGTAATGGATAGTATTGCTTTTCTGGGATTTTAGACTGATTTTGATTATCTGCTGAATTGTAAAAACACAGAACAGAATCAAAATAGAAATCATGTCTGATTTATCTCCCCAAAATGATCCTGTAACATTGTGTGAATTGGTATTGTGTAGAAGCCTAGTTGTGGCTTTGATAAAGATTATTCCTGTGATTCCATTTCCAGACAGAAGATAAAATGGTGGTTGATGGGTGGATTTGATGAGCCTTGCAGAGCAGTGCTCTTTTCACGATGTATAAGGAACAGAAAAATGTAAATTTTACATGGAAACAATATAGCCTGAAATAATGTGCCATAGTTCAGGTGGTTGAATGAAATCAGGTAAAGAATGTCAAATGTTTGTGACATTATGAAGCTAGATTGATGCATTCTAAACTTATTTGGGGTTATCCAAAATGGAGCCAAATATAATTGACGGGAAACAGAAATGTGTGGTTTTAAAGCTGTTTTGGCGGTTTGAATTACAGGAGGGAGTGAAATAAGGGTCTCTTCTAAAATGACCATCTGGAAATGCGTCCAAAGATGATTGTTTTCGAGACAGAAGTGACACAGTAGAAAGTTCTGTTTCTGTTGACAACAACAGATAATGGTGACGACAACTAGTCACTGTGATTATATTCAGTATTCAGGCTTTTTGTTTATTTATGATCCTGTTCTATTTCTGGATCATTTGTGTCAAATATCACTTTACTTTGAACAAGTACAGTTATTTCTGTAGTGGCCGTGCTTCTACACCTGCATTGCTTGCTGTTTGGGGTTTTAGGCTGGGTTTCTGTACAGCACTTTGAGATATCAGCTGATGTACGAAGGGCTTTATAAATACATTTGATTTGATTTGATTTAGTATCCCTGAATATTTTATATTTCTGGAATTCATAGTTTCTCATATGGGGGGGGGGGGGGCAGATTAACACTTCTGAACTGTGTTAATGTCATTAAACATAGAAAGAATCCTATTTTATTTGTTCCATTATGTTATCTGTTAAGACTACAGTCTCCTGGTGTCAATCTGCTACTCTCCACCCCTTCTAGGATGGCCGTTAGAGCTAAACAGCTCTGTCTGGTTGATAATCTAAAACCCACCATTCTTAGCGCTCAGGGTGTCTGTCTACCTAGTACCTGACGGCTCTACTCTGCTGGTATAGGACTGGTATCAACACACACAGTGGATGGCCGTAGATAGAGGATTTACCTGAGACCTCTGAACCCCCTTCCTGTGGGTTTTAATCTGGGGACAGGTAACCCAACGGTCCACAGGTTTGGTTTGTAATGCTCTCACAATCTCAGATTTCTTCTGAAAAGATAGTTGGAATGGGGGCAGGGGAAATCCAATTTTTTTTTAAATTTGTAAAGAGATTGAAATATAAGTGTTTTTATGTATTTAACAGTTTAAGAATGAACCGTCATGCATATTCTGTTTTTAAACAGGTGATAAGTAGGGGACTTTTCTTTTGTGAAGTTATAAATAAAAAGGAGTTGGTATCAAACGTGCCGTCTCCGTAAGGATCACTGATGGCTTCTCAGATTCGTAAGGATCACTGATGGCTTCTCAGATCCGTAAGGATCACCGATGGCTTCTCAGATCCGTAAGGATCACTGATGGCTTCTCAGATCCGTAAGGATCACTGATGGCTTCTCAGATTTGTAGGGGGCAGATTGTAGGTGTGACAGGTCAACTCTTAAGTTTACTGAGCGGAGTTCTCTCTGTCCACCTATATCCCTTCAGGCTGTGTCCCAAAGATCCCCCTGTTACCTACATAGTGCACTAATTCTGCCATTTAGGATGCAGACTCTGGGTAAAGTATCAGGTTCCTCCCTCTTATCTTTCCAGGGAGCCTCCAGGGACATCAGGAATGGGGCGGGCCAGGCGCTGCTGTTTTAGTCCCCGCTCGTAATTGCTTTAATGGTGTGTTGTTGTAGATACAATCACCTGCTCTGCCCACCCCAGCAGGTATACAGTACTGCTTGAAAGTTTGTGAACCCTACAGGTCTGGTCATTATTTTAGCTAGAAAATATTTAAATAAAAATCCTTATCCTTATCTAAAGACATTCCAAGTAAATGACATAAAAATAAAAATATATTTTGATTGTTTATTTAACAAAGGTGGTTTATTTAACAGAAACTCAGATTTGATGTGTGCAAAAATATCTGAGCTCCTTTAGTCAATAGCTTGTAGCACCTCCATTAGCAGTGACAACTTGGAGCAAACGTCTCCTATAGCCAGTAATCAGTCTATGACATCTGTTTCTGACCACACCTCCTTGCAGAACTTAGCCAATTGTAGTGAGGTTTGAGGGGTGTCTGGCATGAACTTCCCGCTTCAGGTCCTGCCACAGCGTCTCGATTGGATTTAGGTGCAGGACTTTGGCCAATCCAAAACACAAATCTTCTTTCTCCTGAGCCATTCTTTGGTAGATTTGATTGAATGCTCTTTGGCTCGTTGTCTTGTTGAAATATCCATTTTTGGCCCAGCTTTAGCTCCTTGACTGATGGCATGACGTTCTGTTCCAGAATCTCCTGGTGTACCTAAGAATTCATGGTTCCCTTAATGATCTAGTCATCCAGATCTAGAGGAAAAGCAGCCCCAGATCTTGACATTCCCAGCACCATGCTGGAATGTTGGGATAAGGTTATTTTGGTGGTAGGCAGTGTTGGGTTTTCGTCAAACTTAGCGATGTTGATTGACCAAAAAGGTCAGTCCATGGACTTCCAGAAACCTTTTTTAGGTTTGTCCAGGTGGTCTCCGAGAAAGTTAAGACGGGCAGTTTGGTTCTTTTTTGACAGCAGAGGCTTCCTCCTAGCAACCCTCCCTTGAACGGCATTTTTGATTCAGCGTTCTTCTTATTGTTGAAGCACAGTTACCCAAGATGCAGCAAGGGAGGTCTGGGAGGTCTCTAGATGTTTGGGTTGGCTTTTACCCTGATGTATTATTGTTCTTGTGGCTCTAGGCCTCCAGTCCACCCTGCTAGAGCTGTTAATGCCCCCACCCTAGACACCACTCACCCCTCACCCCAGGGACCACCTCCCCCCTTCAGACTGACCCAGGGACCACCTTCACACTTCAGACTGACCCAGGGACCACCTCAACCCTTCAGACTGACCTAGGGACCACCTCCACCCTTCAGACTGACCCAGGAACCACCTCCACCCTTCAGACTGACCCAGGGACCACCTTCACCCTTCAGACTGACCCAGGGACCACCTCCACCCTTCAGACTGACCCAGGGACCACCTTCACCCTTCAGACTGACCTAGGGACCACCTCCACCCTTCAGACTGACCCAGGAACCACCTCCACCCTTCAGACTGACCCAGGGACCAACTCCACCCTTCAGACTGACCCAGGGACCACCTTCACCCTTCAGACTGACCCAAGGACCACCTCCACCCTTCAGACTGACCCAGGGACCAACTCCACCCTTCAGACTGACCCAGGGACCACCTCCACCCTTCAGACTGACCCAGGGACCAACTCCACCCTTCAGACTGACCCAGGGACCACCTCCACCCTTCAGACTGACCCAGGGACCACCTCCACCCTTCAGACTGACCCAGGGACCAACTCCACCCTTCAGACTGACCCAGGGACTACCCACACCCTTCAGACTGACCCAGGGACCACCCACACCCTTCAGACTGACCCAGGGACAACCTTCACCCTTCAAACTGACCCAGGGACCACCTCCACCCTTCAGACTGACCCAGGGACTACCCACACCCTTCAGACTGACCCAGGGACCAACTCCACCCTTCAGACTGACCCAGGGACCACCTCCACCCTTCAGACTGACCCAGGGACCACCCACACCCTTCAGACTGACCCAGGGACCACAGTGCAGGTCAGAGGAGAGGCTGGAATGTATTCTCCCCTCGGGCCAGGTCTAAGGGCCAGGTCCTCTTCTATTCCTCCCTGGGGCAACGGTCTCCTCTGGTTCCTGTCATTTATTGGCAGTTTTAAAGTTCTGAGGTGATCAATTGCCTCATGCTGCCTTGTATAGTAATAGCTATAAGCTATTGCAAGGAGTAGGGGTCCGATTTATTGACCTCCCCTGTCTCTGAACTTTCTCCTGGTGGTAAAGAGTTAGTAACAATAGAATAAGCAGCATCACTTTCACCAGAGAGGAAATGTTGCCAGTTAAAGTAAGCCTAATATTTGGTCACGTCAAATAATGAATTGGGACTACTGTATCTCAGATGAATCTGATTGGTTCCAACCCGTATCCTAAATAGCCCATATAAATGCATATGGTTCCAAAACTATGGCAACTGATTCATGGAGAGAGTGGGACTAAATATAAGACTATTTTTAAACTGTCAAATCAAAAAAATGTCAATGCACATACACATAGATGTAAAATCTTAATTTGACCAGATTCTCCCAGCAGGAAAATAATCCTACAGCAACAGGAAATGGGAATTATTGTGAGGATTATAATTCGTGGACATTTTTTATAGGGGTTGATAAATTTTTTAGTCAGGGTAAATCAAGTCTGACATTTTTAGTCAGGGTAAATCAAGTCTGACATTTTTAGTCAGGGTAAATCAAGTCTGACATTTTGTTTTTAAAGTTAGCATTTCCTGCATCGACAGGGTGGCCAACCGGGTGATCAAGCTAAGATCCTACAGTAGGTGTCTAGTATGTGCCAAACCAAATAGTCATGATACAACATTCACTATGAATACAAGCAGTAATGATGCTGACTATTGAGTGAGAGCTGCTGCTGTTTGCATTTGAGGAATCTCTGATATGTGTGTCTCTGCATACTCACATCATTTGGAATCCTCCTGTGGAATCGACAGGCTATCACTCTGAAGGTCAATAGGGTAGCAAGCACTCTGGCCTCGTCCACTACTTTTAACCACAGCACTATGGGCTCTCAGACAACCCTATGGGGCCCCGGTCAAAAGTAGTGCACTACATAGGTAATAGGGTCTAAAGTAGTGCACTACATAGGGAATAGGGTCTAAAGTAGTGCACTACACAGGGAATAAGGTCTAAAGTAGTGCACTACATAGGGAATAGGGTACCATTTGGAATTAGTTTTCCCTCCGGTGCTTAGATTCTGAAATGTTGACTCCAGAATCTGCCTGCCTTTTAGACGAAGAAAAACTCAAGAGACCTGGAACAGAACAGACTGCTTTCCATTTGAGCAGCAACTTTTTCACCAGCTTTATTAAAAGCTGTTGAGGACATCAAGGCCTTTTTTGATTGTGTTTGTGCGTCCCAAATGTCACTCTTATTTCCTATGTAGGGTGTAATATAGTGCACTGATGGCCAAAAGGAGTTGACTATAAAAGGGAAGAGGGTGCGTGCATTGTGTTTCTGCCTGACCTCCACCCCCAGGGGCTGGGCCTCAGAGGGCTAGGAGGAGTGCATTGTGTTTCTGCCTGACCTCCGCCCCCAGGGGCTGGGCCTCAGAGGGCTAGGAGGAGTGCATTGTGTTTCTGCCTGACCTCCGCCCCCAGGGGCTGGGCCTCAGAGGGCTAGGAGGCGTGCATTGTGTTTCTGCCTGACCTCCGCCCCCAGGGGCTGGGCCTCAGAGGGCTAGGAGGAGTGCATTGTGTTTCTGCCTGACCTCCGCCCCCAGGGGCTGGGCCTCAGAGGGCTAGGAGGAGTGCATTGTGTTTCTGCCTGACCTCCGCCCCCAGGGGCTGGGCCTCAGAGGGCTAGGAGGAGTGCATTGTGTTTCTGCCTGACCTCCGCCCCCAGGGGCTGGGCCTCAGAGGGCTAGGAGGCGTGCATTGTGTTTCTGCCTGACCTCCGCCCCCAGGGGCTGGGCCTCAGAGGGCTAGGAGGCGTGCATTGTGTTTCTGCCTGACCTCCGCCCCCAGGGGCTGGGCCTCAGAGGGCTAGGAGGAGTGCATTGTGTTTCTGCCTGACCTCCGCCCCCAGGGGCTGGGCCTCAGAGGGCTAGGAGGAGCAGGGCTGTAAACGGAAGGTTGTTTTTAAGAGCAGCTAAAGGGGTGATTTAAATGGCTGCTGTATTGCAGTGGAATCAGACCTGATTTTAAAGGGAAGAGGAAGAAGGGGCCTGAATATCTCTCTTTTTAAGGGTTGATAGCTTCCACTTCCACTCAGTTAAACATTCAAGCTGACTTTAGGTGGTTCCCTTGTTTCAAATTGGAATCCATATTTACCTTTGTCTTCCCATGATGTTTTCATTCAAGCCTGGAATGTAATAAAAGGTGGGAACGTAAGAAGTGGAACCTCTTAGGCCATAGTCCTGGTATGACGTGGAACCTCTTAGGCCATAGTCCTGGTATGAAGTGGAACCTCTTAGGCCATAGTCCTGGTATGACGTGAAACCTCTTAGGCCATAGTCCTGGTATGACGTGGAACCTCTTTGGCCATAGTCCTGGTATGAAGTGGAACCTCTTTGGCCATAGTCCTGGTAGGAAGTGGAACCTCTTAGGCCTTAGTCCTGGTAGGAAGTGGAACCTCTTAGGCCATAGTCCTGGTAGGAAGTGGAACCTCTTAGGCCATAGTCCTGGTATGAAGTGGAACCTCTTAGGCCATAGTCCTGGTATGAAGTGGAACCTCTTAGGCCATAGTCCTGGTATGAAGTGAATCTCATCATGGCATCTCATCCACCTCCTGTCAACTCTCCACCTGAATGGCGTTGATGTCTGGTCTCTGGCATCAGGCTTTTCATTTAAAAACACCAGGTAGCCAGGTAGCTACTAGCGTGTGCGTGCACACACACACACACACACACACACACACACACAAAGTTCCAGGATACACACTAGTCCCTAATCTCTGGTGGACAGACTATGTTAACATAAATGGTAGCGTAGAGCTGTCCTGATACAACGGGGTGCGTGAGATAATGAGCAGCATTAGTTCCAGTGGTTCGGACAGATCACAGTTTCTCAGGGGTTTAGTGTCTTTCGGACGGGGAGGGGACATCCAAGGAGAACCCTGGATCCTCGTTCCATCTCTTCTCTTAACATGTATAGACCCAGAACTTCATCAAGCATACGACCAATTACGCAAGATTAGTTCTGGGTTACCCAAGATGAATGAATCCCTAGCTGATGTCGTTAGCATAATAAGCGTATCTTAGACCATCTGATCCTAACCAGGCTAGCCTTTAGCCTGAGGATAATCTAGCCTAGTGATCTGATCCTAACCAGGCTAACCTTTAGCCTGAGGCTAATCTAGCCTAGTGATCTGATCCTAACCAGGCTAGCCTTTAGCATGAGGCTAATCTAGCCTAGTGATCTGATCCTAACCAGGCTTGCCTTCACCCAGAATGAATCCCAAATGGCACTCTATTCTCTAAATAGTCTACTACTTTGGCCAGTTCTATGGGCACCTTATTCCTTTATATAGTGCACTACTTGGACCTTGGTCAATAGACCTTGGTCAATGTATCACTGTGAAGGCGTGTGTATCACTGTGAAGGAGTGTGTATCACTGTGAAGGAGTGTGTATCACTGTGAAGGAGTGTGTATCACTGTGAAGGCGTGTTTATCGCTGTGAAGGAGTGTGTATCACTGTGAAGGAGTGTGTATCACTGTGAATGAGTGTGTATCACTGTGAAGGAGTGTGTATCACTGTTAAGGCGTGTGTATCACTGTGAATGAGTGTGTATCACTGTGAAGGAGTGTGTATCACTGTTAAGGCGTGTGTATCACTGTGAAGGAGTGTGTATCACTGTGAAGGAGTGTGTATCACTGTGAAGGAGTGTGTATCGCTGTTAAGGCGTGTGTATCACTGTGAAGGAGTGTGTATCACTGTGAAGGAGTGTGTATCACTGTGAAGGAGTGTGTATCACTGTGAAGGAGTGTGTATCACTGTGAAGGCGTGTGTATCACTGTGAAGGAGTGTGTATCACTGTGCAGGAGTGTGTATCACTGTGCAGGAGTGTGTATCACTGTTAAGGCGTGTGTATCACTGTGAAGGAGTGTGTATCACTGTGAAGGAGTGTGTATCACTGTGAATGAGTGTGTATCACTGTGAAGGAGTGTGTATCACTGTGAAGGAGTGTGTATCACTGTGAAGGAGTGTGTATCACTGTGAAGGAGTGTGTATCACTGTGAAGGAGTGTGTATCACTGTGAAGGAGTGTGTATCACTGTGAAGGAGTGTGTATCACTGTGCAGGCGTGAGAAAACCTCCTACTGTATGTTGGATGGAGGGTATGCTTTCTCCAGGACGGAGATATCTTCTCGTGTGTGTGTGTGTTCCCTTCACAATACACTTGTCTCCTGACACCTGCCCGGTCTAACCCGGACAGGCTCTTCAGAGACCCAGTGTCATTGTTTCCAGGGGGTTGAGCGGACTGGTGGAACACAGGCCCAAATCCTAAAGCATCTCCCCTGGGGCGGCTTCTGTGTTAGGTTGAGGTTAGCTGGGTTGACTTCCCTCGGGTGCTGTTTCTGTGTTAGGTTGAGGTTAGCTGGGTTGACTTCCCTCGGGTGCTGTTTCTGTGTTAGGTTGAGGTTAACTGGGATGACTTCCCTCAGGTGCTGTTTCAGTGTTATACTGTGTTTCTGTGTGTGTGTGTGTGTGTGTGTGTGTGTGTGTGTGTGTGTGTGTGTGTGTGTGTGTGTGTGTGTGTGTGTGTTTGTCACCTGGCACACAGCAAGCAGCACCTGGTGATGTGAGTGGGAGGGCGTGTGCTGGACAGCTGTGTGGGACAGGGGACCGTGCAGCCTGAAATAAACAAGGGGCCCTTGACTGCCTGTCTGTCCTGCAGAGATTAATGGGTGTCTAAAGAGACACCTCGGACTGGAATGTGCAGTTTATAAATGGAGTGGAATGGAGGAGCAGAGTGGATAGAGCTGGAAGGAGGGAGGGAGGGAGGGAGAGGGAAGGGGGGGAGGCAGGGGGGGAGGCAGGGAGGGGGGGCAAGGAGGGAGGGCGACGTGGCGCAGAGTGGATAGAGCTGGGAGGAGGGAGGGAGAGGGAAGGGGGAGAGGCAGGGAGGGAGGGAGAGACAGAAGGGGGGGGAAAGGAGGGAGGGAGAGGGAGACGTGGCGCAGAGTGGATAGAGCTGGGAGGGGGGGGCAAGGAGGGAGGGAGACGTGGCACAGAGTGGATAGAGCTGGGGAGAGGGAAGGGGGAGAGGCAGGGAGGGAGGGAGATCGAAGGGGGGGAGGCAGAAGGGGGAGGGAGAGGGAAACGTGGAGCAGAATGGGGAGGAAAGGAAGGAAGCTGGCTGAGGTCCAGGGAACATTCTCCCTCCTCTCAACAGGTGGCCATTTTGATTGTCAAGCTACTCCGGCTGTGTGAACCCTGTCCCCTCAGTCTCTAGATGTTGGCTCTCTTATACAGTAGTAGCTACAGTTAACTGTTTACTTGTACTGGCAGATAGTGTCTATTTTTGTGTATGGAAAGTCTATAAATCTAAATTTAACAACCATAATAATAGACTTCAAATACCGGTAAGAAAACAGATCTGAGTCTGATCAACAAGCGGACTGTAGAATAGGTTGGGAAATCTCACCTCAGCTGGGGAGCTGTTTCCCCAGTACTGCGGCGGTGGTATCATTGTTCAACTAAATTACTGGGAAGGAGCCATTGATCTGAGGAGGCTGATCAAATCAGATTTTGTCACGTGTCAAATACAACAGGTGTAGTAGACCTCACAGTGAAATGCTGAATACAACAGGTGTAGTAGACCTTACAGTGAAATGCTGAATACAACAGGTGTAGTAGACCTCACAGTGAAATGCTGAATACAACAGGTGTAGTAGACCTTACAGTGAAATGCCGAATACAACAGGTGTAGTAGATCTTACAGTGAAATGCTGAATACAACAGGTGTAGTAGACCTTACAGTGAAATGCCGAATACAACAGGTGTAGTAGATCTTACAGTGAAATGCTGAATACAACAGGTGTAGTAGACCTCACAGTGAAATGCTGAATACAACAGGTGTAGTAGACCTTACAGTGAAATCCTGAATACAACAGGTGTAGGTAGACCTTACAGTGAAATGCTGAATACAACAGGTGTAGTAGACCCTACAGTGAAATGCTGAATACAACAGGTGTAGTAGACCTTACAGTGAAATGCTGAATACAACAGGTGTAGTAGACCTTACAGTGAAATGCTGAATACAACAGGTGTAGGTAGACCTTACAGTGAAATGCTGAATACAACAGGTGTAGTAGACCTTACAGTGAAATGCTGAGTACAACAGGTGTAGTAGACCTTACAGTGAAATGCTGAATACAACAGGTGTAGTAGACCTTACAGTGAAACCTACGAGCCCTTAACCAACAATGCAGTTCAATAAATAATTTCAGAAGTTTTTTCCAAAATAAACTAAAGTAAGAAATATAATGAAATGTAACACTTAGAAAATAACGAGGCTTTTATACAAGGTCAATGTGCGGGGGGGCGGTTGACATGGAGGGTCTACCAGAATGTGCGGGGGGGCGGTTGACATGGAGGGTCTACCAGAATGTGCGGGGGGGCGGTTGACATGGAGGGTCTACCAGAATGTGCGGGGGGGCGGTTGACATGGAGGGTCTACCAGAATGTGCGGGGGGACGGTTGACATGGAGGGTCTACCAGAATGTGCGGGGGGGCGGTTGACATGGAGGGTCTACCAGAATGTGCGGGGGGGCGGTTGACATGGAGGGTCTACCAGAATGTGCGGGGGGGCGGTTGACATGGAGGGTCTACCAGAATGTGCGGGGGGGCGGTTGACATGGAGGGTCTACCAGAATGTGCGGTGGGGTTAGTCGGTTGACATGGAGGGTCTACCAGAATGGAAACAATGCTTAATTAATCAGGAACTCTTGTTACTTTCTGTTTACTAGACATGTTGATGGAGACACTATGTTTCTAATCTACAGTATATAAGTATTCATTATTTATAACCTTTTTATTAGGGAAGGTAAAACCCCTGATGAAGGCTATGGGCCGAAACACGTTGGTTTTTACCTTTTTTTAACAGAACTATTTTAAAATAATTTCATCATCGGCTTCAGTGTTTCTACAGCAGGGTTTCTTAAACTATGGGATCGGGGGTCACAGGAGGATGGTACATTTCTCATTTTTTTAAAAAAAGTTTGTAGACTATACAGTATGTCTCAGCTGACATACGAGTCCATAAATATTGCTCATATTACTGATAAGAAACAATAAGAACATTCAGTAAACACGCTTGAAGATTATAATCTTGGCTTCTTCCAGATACTGTTGACCTACAGAAAGAAAACCGGTATTTCTCCCTCAGCGGGGGACTCCCCTCACAACAACAACAAACACATGTTTTACAAACACGTGTCAAAAAAAATCACATAAACAAATTTCAGGTTAAAAAAAAATATATATATATATATATCTCTCAGACACTTGGTTTTCACACATTTTATTTCTCACATGCTTTATAAAAAGAAAAGCAGGCTAACAGTGAAATGTTTACTTATGGGCAGTTTCACATGACTTTTTTTGCCGTGAACAAATCATGTTTAAAATGGCATGTGTGGGAAAAAAGAGACAGACACTTCTGTTTCACATGTGGTTTCCCAACATTTTTCGTGTGATATAAATTTCACGTATGCTTTTTGTAGCTGGCGGGATTGTCTGGCCGTTCAGCCAAGAGGGCCAACACACATGTTTAAGTCACATGTGGGGCTACCTCGTCACGTGACCGTGCACAACCATCACGACTCCGCTACACTTTCACATGTGCTTTCTTTTTTGCACACTTTAATGTCAACTTTAGCTGTCTAACGATGTAAAACATTTTTAATCACATTTACTCAAATGAAGCTGTAATTTTAAGATTGTTAACGGATGAACTCTGACGGTGGTAATTTTAACATGTTAAACAGGATAAATGAGGAGACATGGATCGCTAACTACTCAGTGTTTTTCACTTCTTCTAACGGTCACCAAGTATGAAGACGAGAGGCGGTAAAACTCCAAAATAAGAAATCGTTATTTTTTTAACACACTTTAAGTATTATTTTCAGGTAGGCTAAGTTACCTTTTTTTACAGAATTAGCAATTCCACATGGGGACACATTGCTACTGCAACATGTTAACACCTTTTCACATGTGAGGAGAACAACACTATTTCACTACCACATGTCAAATTCAGATCTCATCAATGTGATTTAATTTTTTTTTTCTTTTTTTTTACATGTGATTTTTGTTTTTTTACATGTGAACTTGCAATTCCACATGTGAATGTGAGATTTTTCACATGTGAAACTACATACCGGATTTTCACGTGAACGTGTGAAACGGCACATTTTACATGTGCAATTGAAATTCACATGAGGTGACAAGGTGGTGTTAACATGTGAACTTTACATTTTAATACATGTGCAATTGAAATTCACATGAGGTGACAAGGTGGTGTTAACATGTGAACTTTACATTTTAATACATGTGAAATTTAAGCTCGACATGTGAAAATACGAATTTAACGTGTTTTTTTGTTGTTGTTTTTGTTAAATGTAAAAGGGCTCTTCTCACCACCATATCTTACACAAGGCCGGGAGTTTGGCCATTGTTAGCCCCTGTCAGCCAATACAAGTTACCTGACATGTTGACACATAACTACAACTCTGCTGGTCCCTTAAGGCTAGTTCAGCACCTCAGCCACTCTGTCACTTTGATCAGATCCACCATTTTCATTTAACCAGTTGACAATGAACCAAGGGTAATCTGTCTTCAAACATTAATTTAAAAAAATCTGCAATCTGTGGAAATTGAGTTTCAGATTGATCTGTGAGCTCTAGACTGAAACGCTGTAACATTCTCCTGTTACGAGTCATTTCTAGGAGACATTCCTGTGTTTGGTGTCCCCCCCACCCATCTTCTCACCTCTCTCTAATCACAGTGCAACAACCTGGCCCCTTGAGCAAGGCTCTGTGGCCCTTAAACCCCTAAAAACTACTCCATGTCCACCGTAACATGGCTGCCCTCTGTTCCAACCTGTCCAACCTCTGTGTGTATTTTGGCGTGATTTGGGATAAAGTGGAAGTGGAATTTTTGTCCATTGGACCTTGGTGTACAATCGGTCATTTAAAGTTCTCTCTGTCTGTCCAGTCACAGTATACCAACCTGGGGCTGCTGAACAGCATGGATCAGAACATCCAAAATGGCGGCTCTACCTCCACCAGTCCCTACAACAACGACCATGTCCAGAACAACGTGTCAGCTCCTTCACCCTACGCCCAGCCCAGCTCCACCTTCGACGCCATGTCCCCCTCCCCGGCTATCCCCTCCAACACAGACTACGCCGGGACACACACCTTCGACGTCTCCTTCCAGCAGTCCTCCACAGCCAAGTCTGCCACCTGGACGGTAAGAGTTCATGTCAAATCGCTAGATTTTTTTTTGAAGTTGATTACTTAATTGTAAAGTTTTTACAATGAGTCTCAACACACTTTACAGATTCCCATTAACACCAGTCACAATTGTATCTATTACCTCTTAACAATGACAGATGTTCTGTTTGGAAATGCATCCGTTCCATTTATTATCCAATTGAATGTCTACAAAAAATTATGTCAAGTGACTCAACATGATTTTAATTCACCATTATTTGTGTTGGAAGTAGAATTCTGCGATGTCTAAGGAATGGTTGATTGATGTGTTCTATCATGGACCCACCCCCACCTTATGAGCAAAACATTTTAGTGGTCCCACTCTTGACAGTAAAAATAAATGTGGACTTCCTTTCCTGCAATTCTACACATTTTGCCATGGGGCAGAGAGAATATTTTGTCATAGGGAGGAGAAAGATGTTGTAATATGATATCGGAGTGACTAAGAAAATCAATGGGGGCTCCCAGGTCGGTAATTCGACCACGATTACTACGAGTTCAGATCTGACTAGACTAATTTACCAATGTAAAAAAATGTTTTGCTGACATGTGCTAATCCAGTGACTGACATAACAAGAGAAACGTTTAGAAATTGCACCTTGTGTATTCTACTATTCTCTCTATATGAAGTGGATACCCCGAAAATAAAACATATTTTTACTCTACAGTGCTCTGTCATTGTGACAATGCTATAGTGACAGTGACAGCTGAGTCCCACCTGCACACAGCTTGTTTATGTTTAGAACCACCATGACCATGCATTCTGGCTCTGTGACCATGCATACTGGCTCCGTGACCATACTGGCTCCGTGACCATGCATACTGGCTCCGTGACCATGCATACTGGCTCCGTGACCATGCATTCTGGCTCCGTGACCATGCATACTGGCTCCGTGACCATGCATACTGGCTCCGTGGCCATGCATTCTGGCTCCGTGGCCATACTGGCTCCGTGACCATGCATACTGGCTCCGTGACCATGCATTCTGGCTCCGTGACCATGCATTCTGGCTCCGTGGCCATACTGGCTCCGTGGCCATACTGGCTCCGTGACCATGCATTCTGGCTCCGTGGCCATACTGGCTCTGAGACCATGCATACTGGCTCTGTGACCATGCATACTGGCTCCGTGACCATGCATACTGGCTCCGTGGCCATACTGGCTTCGTGACCATGCATACTGGCTCCGTGACCATGCATACTGGCTCCGTGGCCATACTGGCTCTGAGACCATGCATACTGGCTCTGAGACCATGCATACTGGCTCTGTGACCATGCATACTGGCTCCGTGACCATGCATACTGGCTCCGTGGCCATACTGGCTCCGTGACCATGCATACTGGCTCTGTGACCATGCATACTGGCTCTGTGACCATGCATACTGGCTCTGTGACCATACTGCTCCGTGACCATGCATACTGGCTCCGTGACCTGCATACTGGCTCCGTGACCATGCATACTGGCTCTGTGACCATACATACTGGCTCCATGACCATGCATACTGGCTCTGTGACCATGCATACTGGCTCCGTGACCATGCATACTGGCTCCGTGACCATGCATACTGGCTCCGTGACCATGCATACTGGCTCCAGGCGTGTCATGCCATGTACCGTTATGTAAAAATCGAAAGTCAAGCGCACCGTTCCTAGCAACCAGGTGATCTGCTCCATAACTCGCCTGCAGGTGGAGAGGTCGACCATCAGTATTAATAATTATCGGAAATAATAATTTGGTTGGATCAATTTGTCTCTCTCCTATACATTGGCTGTTTACTTCAAGTGTTGGATCTCTCTTGTGAAATCAGAATATTCATGGGAAACTATGTGGCTGAACCAGTTCTACATGGTACTATACCACTGTACTACAGGAAAGGGTTCTGGTTCAGCTAAGCCATCAATCCCCTGTTTGTCAGATGGGAGGAGGGAGTGCTGTAAAAACCTGTGGGCTTATTGCCTAAATATCAACCAACGGTAGGTAGGTCATGTCTTAGAGTCAACTGGCGAGACACAGGGGCCACCTGTGGGATAGGAACATTTACCCAATTCCAACTCTCTCTCTCTCTCTCTCTCTGTCGCTCTCTCTCTGTCTCTCTCTCTCTGTCTCTCTCTCTCTCTGTCTCTGTCTCTCTCTCTGTCTCTCTCTCTCTCTCTCTCGTCCCTCTCAACGTTACAGCACAGGAACATGCGTCTGTGTGGAGAACTGGGAAAGAGGGAGAGGGGGGGTGAGACTACTCTGGATTATAAAGTCACACATGATGCCGATATTTATCTGATGCTTTGGTCTGAGCTAATTATGAGGATGACTAAGTCAATGATCTTTTGGCTTATAATAATGCTTAGGCTACCTTCCATACACAACAGGAAGATGCATGATGGAAATCAATGCACAGTAAAAAAAATATATATATAATAATTAAAAGTGGTACGATGTCGTTGTTCATCTGAAGTGCTTTTACTGATTTTGGAATGATTTATGACAATGATGTTTTGGTTCATTCAACCTGTTCTATTCAATTGGACTGATGTGTTGAATTTATTTGATTTCAATGTCGACACGGATTCGCATGTACCTGAATGTAATACTTGAGACCCGACGTGGAAGCCGAGCGGCTCCGGATCCATAATTCTAAATAATGTCACGGGTCTGGGTCAGATCTGATATGAATGTCACGGGGTCTCTCTCGGGTTTAGTTTTTAAATGACTAGTCCAGATGGATCCGAACAAGACTGCTGAAGAGAAATTGTATAATTCAAGGCACTAAAGTAATACTGCAACAAATGTAGCAAAGGAATTGACTTTTTGTCCTGAATACAAGGTGTTATGTTTGGGGCAAATCCAACACATTACTGAGTGTGCAACAGTTTTTCAGGATAAAAAATAAACAGAATGGAGCTAAGTCAAAATCCTAGAGGAAAACCTGGTTCAGTCTGCTTTCCACCAGACACTGGGAGACGAATTCACCTTTCAGCAGGACGATAACCTAAAACACAATGACAAATATACACTGGAGTTGCTTACCAAGAAGACAGTGAATGTTTCTGAGTGGCAGAGTTACTGTTTTCTCTTAAATCTACTTGAAGATCTATGGTTGTCTGGCAATGATCAACAAACAATTTGACAGAGCTTGAAGAGAAAAGTTGAAAAGAATAATGGGCAAAGGTTGCACAATCCATGTGTGGAAAGATCTTCGAGACTCACCCAGAAAGACTCACAGCTGTAATCACTGCCGAAGGTGCTTCTACAAAGTATTTATTTATTTCACCTTTATTTAACCAGATAGGCCAGATGAGAACACGTTCTCATTTGCAACTGTGACCTGGCCAAGATAAAGCAAAGCAGTTTGACACGTACAACAACACAGAGTTACACATGGAATAAACAAGCGTACAGTCAATAACACAATAGAAAATCTGTATACAGTGTGTGCAAATGAAGTAAGGAGGTAAGGCAATAAATAGGCCATAATAGTGAAGTAATTACAATATAGCAAATTAACACTGGAGTGAAATATGTGCAGATGAGGATGTGCAGTAGAAATACTGGTGTGCAACAGAGCAGAAAAACAAATATGGGGATGAGGTAGGTAGTTGGTTGGATGGGCTATTTACAGATGGGCGGTGTACAGCTGCAGTGATCGGTAAGCTGCTCTGACAGCCAATGCTTGAAGTTAGTGAGGGAGATATGTCTCCAACTTATTTTTGCACTTCGTTCCAGTCATTGGCAGCAGAGAACTGGAAGGAAAGGCGACCAAAGGAGGAATTGGTTTTGGGGATGACAAGTGAAATATACCTGCTGGAGCGCGTGCTACGGGTGGGTGTTGCTATGGTGACCAATGAGCTGAGATAAGGCAGGGCTTTACATAGCAAAGACTTATACATGACCTGGAGCCAGTGGGTTTGGTGACGAATATGTAGCGAGGACCAGCCGACTAGAGCATACAGGTAGCGAGGACCAGCCGACTAGAGCATACAGGTCACAGTGGTGGGTGGTATAAGGTGCTTTAGTAACAAAACGGATGGCACTGTGCTAGACTACATCCAATTTGCGTAGTAAATTGCGTGAGTAGAGCGTGAGTAGAGTGTTAGAGGCTATTTTGTAAATGACATCGCCGAAGTCAAGGATCGGTAGAATGGTCAGTTTTACGAGGGTAAGTTTGGCAGCATGAGTGAAGGAGGCTTTGTTGCGAAATTGGTGGCCGATTCTAGATTTCATTTTGGATTGGAGATGCTTAATGTGAGTCTGGAAGGAGAGTTTACAGTCTAACAAGACACCTAGGTATTTGTAGTTGTCCACTTATTCTAAGTCAGAACCGTCCAGGGTAGTGATACTAGTCGGGCGGGCGGGTGTGGGCAGCGATCGGTTGAAGAGCATGCATTTAGTTTTACTTGCATTTAAGAGCAGTTGGAGGCCACAGAAGGAGAGTTGTATGGCATTGAAGCTCGTCTGGAGGTTAGTTAACACAGTGTCCAAAGAAAGGCCAGAAGTATACAGAATGGTTTCGTCTGCGTAGAGGTGGATCAGAGAATCACCAGCAGCAAGAGCAACATCATTGATATATACATTGAAAAGAGTTGGCACGAGAATTGAACTCTGTGTTACCCCCTTAGAGACTGCCAGAGGTCCGGACTACAGGCCCTCCGATTTGACACACTGAACTCTATCTGAGAAGTTGTTGGAGAACCAGGCGGGGCAGTCATTAGAGACTTAGGGGTGTGAATAGTTATGTAAATTAGATATTTCTGTTTAATTTTCAATACATTTGCATACATTTTTAAAAAAAAAACCTGTTTGTGCTTTTTCATTATGGGGTATTGTGTGTAGATGGGTGAAAAAAACGATTTAATCCATTTTGAATTCAGGCTGTAACAATAAATATGTGGAATAAGTCGAAGGTACGAATACTTTCTGTAATGAATTGTTTACCTTCATTTGCTTCCTTTGTAACCGTGGCCATGTGGTCGTTGATTTGTTTACAGTTGATGATATTGTACACTATTCTCCCTGTTATAACAGTTGATGATTATTGTACACTATTCTCCCTGTTATAACAGTTCCATGGTTAGAGCAGGTAGTAGATGGGGGTATAGCCTACGATGTGTACACTATTCTCCCTGTTATAACAGTTCCATGGTTAGAGCAGGTAGTAGATGGGGGTATAGCCTACGATGTGTACACTATTCTCCCTGTTATAACCGTTCCATGGTTAGAGCAGGTAGTAGATGGGGGTATAGCCTACGATGTGTACACTATTCTCCCTGTTATAACAGTTCCATGGTTAGAGCAGGTAGTAGATGGGGGTATAGCCTACGATGTGAACACTATTCTCCCTGTTATAACAGTTCCATGGTTAGAGCGGGTAATAGATGGGGGTATAGCCTACTATTGTACACTATTCTCCCTGTTATAACAGTTCCATGGTTAGAGCAGGTAGTAGATGGGGGTATAGCTTACACTATTCTCCCTGTTATAACAGTTCCATGGTTAGAGCAGGTAGTAGATGGGGGTATAGCCTACTATTGTACACTATTCTCCCTGTTATAACAGTTCCATGGTTAGAGCAGGTAGTAGATGGGGGTATAGCTTACACTATTCTCCCTGTTACAACAGTTCCATGGTTAGAGCAGGTAGTAGATGGGGGTATAGCCTACGATGTGTACACTATTCTCCCTGTTATAACAGTTCCATGGTTAGAGCAGGTAGTAGATGGGGGTATAGCCTACTATTGTACACTATTCTCCCTGTTATAACAGTTCCATGGTTAGAGCAGGTAATAGATGGGGGTATAGCTTACACTATTCTCCCTGTTATAACAGTTCCATGGTTAGAGCAGGTAATAGATGGGGGTATAGCCTACTATTGTACACTATTCTCCCTGTTATAACAGTTCCATGGTTAGAGCAGGTAATATATGGGGGGTATAGCCTACGATGTGTACACTATTCTCCCTGTTATAACAGTTCCATGGTTAGAGCAGGTAGTAGATGGGGGTATAGCCTACTATTGTACACTATTCTCCCTGTTATAACAGTTCCATGGTTAGAGCAGGTAGTAGATGGGGTATAGCCTACGATGTGTACACTATTCTCCCTGTTATAACAGTTCCATGGTTAGAGCAGGTAATAGATGGGGGGTATAGCCTACGATGTGTACACTATTCTCCCTGTTATAACAGTTCCATGGTTAGAGCAGGTAGTAGATGGGGGTATAGCCTACGATGTGTACACTATTCTCCCTGTTATAACAGTTCCATGGTTAGAGCAGGTAATAGATGGGGTATAGCCTACGATGTGTACACTATTCTCCCTGTTATAACAGTTCCATGGTTAGAGCAGGTAGTAGATGGGGGTATAGCCTACGATGTGTACACTATTCTCCCTGTTATAACAGTTCCATGGTTAGAGCAGGTAGTAGATGGGGGTATAGCCTACGATGTGTACACTATTCTTCCTGTTATAACAGTTCCATGGTTAGAGCAGGTAGTAGATGGGGGTATAGCCTACTATTGTACACTATTCTCCCTGTTATAACAGTTCCATGGTTAGAGCAGGTAGTAGATGGGGGTATAGCCTACGATGTGTACACTATTCTCCCTGTTATAACAGTTCCATGGTTAGAGCAGGTAGTAGATGGGGGTATAGCCTACTATTGTACACTATTCTCCCTGTTATAACAGTTCCATGGTTAGAGCAGGTAGTAGATGGGGGTATAGCCTACGATGTGTACACTATTCTCCCTGTTATAACAGTTCCATGGTTAGAGCAGGTAATAGATGGGGGGTATAGCCTACGATGTGTACACTATTCTCCCTGTTATAACAGTTCCATGGTTAGAGCAGGTAGTAGATGGGGGTATAGCCTACGATGTGTACACTATTCTCCCTGTTATAACAGTTCCATGGTTAGAGCAGGTAGTAGATGGGGGTATAGCCTACGATGTGTACACTATTCTTCCTGTTATAACAGTTCCATGGTTAGAGCAGGTAGTAGATGGGGGTATAGCCTACTATTGTACACTATTCTCCCTGTTATAACAGTTCCATGGTTAGAGCAGGTAGTAGATGGGGGTATAGCCTACGATGTGTACACTATTCTCCCTGTTATAACAGTTCCATGGTTAGAGCAGGTAGTAGATGGGGGTATAGCCTACTATTGTACACTATTCTCCCTGTTATAACAGTTCCATGGTTAGAGCAGGTAGTAGATGGGGGTATAGCCTACGATGTGTACACTATTCTCCCTGTTATAACAGTTCCATGGTTAGAGCAGGTAATAGATGGGGGGTATAGCCTACGATGTGTACACTATTCTCCCTGTTATAACAGTTCCATGGTTAGAGCAGGTAGTAGATGGGGGTATAGCCTACTATTGTACACTATTCTCCCTGTTATAACAGTTCCATGGTTAGAGCAGGTAGTAGATGGGGGTATAGCCTACGATGTGTACACTATTCTCCCTGTTATAGTTCTATGTACATTAGTTAATTCATCTTCCAAACATTACCATGGGATAAAGAACCTGCCAAATCAGAATTAAACAAATCCCAGTTTCTTTCTTTTGTGAGTAAAGGCTCTCCGAACCGTTTTTCTAAACTCTGAATCCTAAACCTAAATAATCTGTAAGATCAGAGTATTTTTTTTACATCTACTAATTGGTGCTGAAACACAGACGAATATGCATATAAGGTGTAAATTCCTAAGTCTGAATCGGCCCCTTAGTGCACTGTGTTCGGTCTCGGTGCTTTTTTTGATGACTGTTCTTAGGAGACACACCTAATCCCTAACCCACATCTTAAAACATCTTCCTGTCTGGGACTGACTGTGACACACACCACACACGTAAAGAGTGGAACGACACGTCATCATTTCCCACATTTCCCTGCTCCCTAACCCCCCCCCCCCCCCCCCCCCCCTCCGACGTCTCTTAACAGAATGATTCCACAATGAGTCAAAACATACTGTCCCTTTATGGTGTGGTTCAATGAGTCAAAACATACTGTCCTTTTATGGTGTGGTTCAATGAGTCAAAACATACTGTCCTTTTATGGTGTGGTTCAATGAGACAAAACATACTGTCCTTTTATAGTGTGGTTCAATGAGTCAAAACATACTGTCATTTTATGGTGTGGTTCAATGAGCCAAAACATACTCCGTCCTCTATTTTTTTTGAGCATTTGGTAATACATTCAACCGGCCTCCCCAGACCACGTGTAACCACGCCAGATACGCACCTGCGAGATCGTCTGAGACCAGCCTCCCGGACAGCTGATGAAACTGTGGGTTTTGCACAAACTATCAGAATCCGTCTCAGGGAAGCTCATCTGCTCGTCTTCCTCCCCAGGGTCTTGACCTGACTGCAGTTTAGCGTCATAACTGACTTCAGTGGGCAAAATGCTCACCTTCGACGGCCACTGGCACGCTGGAGAAGTGTGCTCTTCACGGATGAATCCCGGTTTCCACTGTACCGGGCAGATGGTGGACAACGTGTATGGCGTTGTGTAGGCTAGAAGTTTTCTGATGTCAATTTTGTGAACAGAATGCACCATAGTTGTCCGTAGTTACAGACAACGAACACAATGGCATTTTATCGATGGCAATTTGAATGCACAGAGATACCGTG
This sequence comes from Oncorhynchus mykiss, assembly GCF_013265735.2. NCBI lineage: Eukaryota > Metazoa > Chordata > Actinopteri > Salmoniformes > Salmonidae > Oncorhynchus > Oncorhynchus mykiss. Next base: position 2,301,491 of record NC_048565.1, on the reverse strand, counting down.
ATGAGATCCTGAGGCCCATTGTTGTACCATTCATCCGCCGGCATCACCTCATGTTTCAGCATGATAATGCACGGCCCCATGTCGCAAGGATCTGTACACATTTCCTGGAAGCTGAAAATGTCCGTTTGTCCATGGCCTGTATACTCACCACACATGTCACCCATTGAGCATGTTTGGAATGCTCTGGATCATTGTGTACGACAGCGTGTTCCAGTTCCTGACAATATCCATCAACTTCAACATTCATCAGGCCACAATCAACAGCCTGATCAACTCTATACGAAGGAAATGTGTGAGGATGAACAGAATGAGGTGAGGTTGAACAGCGTGAGGTGGGGTTTGTCTAGTGTGAGATTGAACAGAATGAGGTGAGGTTGACCAGCGTGAGGTGGGGTTTGTCTAGTGTGAGGTTGAACAGCGTGAGGTGGGGTTTATCTAGTGTGAGGTGAGGTTGAACAGTGTAAGGTGGGGTTTGTCTAGTGTGAGGTTGAACAGCGTGAGGTGGGGTTTGTCTAGTGTGAGGTTGAACAGCGGGAGGTGGGGTTTGTCTAGTGTGAGGTTGAACAGCGTGAGGTGGGGTTTGTCTAGTGTGAGGTTGAACAGCGTGAGGTGGGGTTTGTCTAGTGTGAGGTTGAACAGCGTGAGGTGGGGTTTGTCTAGTGTGAGGTTGAACAGCGAGGTGGGGTTTGTCTAGTGTGAGGTTGAACAGCAGTGAGGTGGGGTTTGTCTAGTGTGAGGTTGAACAGCGTGAGGTGGGGTTTGTCTAGTGTGAGGTTGAACAGCAGTGAGGTTGGGTTTATCTAGTGTGAGGTGAGGTTGAACAGCAGTGAGGTGGGGTTTATCTAGTGTGAGGTTGAACAGCGGGAGGTGGGGTTTGTCTAGTGTGAGGTTGAACAGCGGGAGGTGGGGTTTGTCTAGTGTGAGGTTGAACAGCGGGAGGTGGGGTTTGTCTAGTGTGAGGTTGAACAGCGGGAGGTGGGGTTTGTCTAGTGTGAGGTTGAACAGCGGGAGGTGGGGTTTGTCTAGTGTGAGGTTGAACAGCAGTGAGGTGGGGTTTGTCTAGTGTGAGGTTGAACAGCGGGAGGTGGGGTTTGTCTAGTGTGAGGTTGAACAGCGGGAGGTGGGGTTTGTCTAGTGTGAGGTTGAACAGCAGTGAGGTGGGGTTTGTCTAGTGTGAGGTTGAACAGCGGGAGGTGGGGTTTGTCTAGTGTGAGGTTGAACAGCGTGAGGTGGGGTTTGTCTAGTGTGAGGTTGAACAGCGAGGTGGGGTTTGTCTAGTGTGAGGTTGAACAGCGTCAGATGGGGTTTGTCTAGTGTGAGGTTGAACAGCGTGAGGTGGGGTTTATCTACTGTGAGGTTGAACAGCGAGGTGGGGTTTGTCTAGTGTGAGGTTGAACAGCGGGACGTTGGGTTTGTCTAGTGTGAGGTTGAACAGCGGGAGGTGGGGTTTGTCTAGTGTGAGGTGAGGTTGAACAGCGGGAGGTGGGGTTTGTCTAGTGTGAGGTTGAACAGCAGTGAGGTGGGGTTTGTCTAGTGTGAGGTTGAACAGCAGTGAGGTGGGGTTTGTCTAGTGTGAGGTTGAACAGCGGGAGGTGGGGTTTGTCTAGTGTGAGGTTGAACAGCGGGAGGTGGGGTTTGTCTAGTGTGAGGTTGAACAGCGGGAGGTGGGGTTTGCCTAGTGTGAGGTTGAACAGCGGGAGGTGGGGTTTGTCTAGTGTGAGGTTGAACAGCGGGAGGTGGGGTTTGTCTAGTGTGAGGTTGAACAGCGGGAGGTGGGGTTTGCCTAGTGTGAGGTTGAACAGCGGGAGGTGGGGTTTGCCTAGTGTGAGGTTGAACAGCGGGAGGTGGGGTTTGCCTAGTGTGAGGTAGCACAGCGGGAGGTGGGGTTTGTCTAGTGTGAGGTTGAACAGCGGGAGGTGGGGTTTGTCTAGTGTGAGGTTGAACAGCAGGAGGTGGGGTTTGCCTAGTGTGAGGTTGAACAGCGGGAGGTGGGGTTTGTCTAGTGTGAGGTTGAACAGCGGGAGGTGGGGTTTGCCTAGTGTGAGGTTGAACAGCGGGAGGTGGGGTTTGCCTAGTGTGAGGTTGAACAGCGGGAGGTGGGGTTTGTCTAGTGTGAGGTTGAACAGCTGGAGGTGGGGTTTGCCTAGTGTGAGGTTGAACAGCGGGAGGTGGGGTTTGCCTAGTGTGAGGTTGAACAGCGGGAGGTGGGGTTTGCCTAGTGTGAGGTTGAACAGCTGGAGGTGGGGTTTGCCTAGTGTGAGGTTGAACAGCTGGAGGTGGGGTTTGCCTAGTGTGAGGTTGAACAGCGGGAGATGGGGTTTGCCTAGTGTGAGGTTGAACAGCGTGAGGTGGGGTTTGCCTAGTGTGAGGTTGAACAGCGGGAGGTGGGGTTTGCCTAGTGTGAGGTTGAACAGCGTGAGGTGGGGTTTGTCTAGTGTGAGGTTGAACAGCGGGAGGTGGGGTTTGCCTAGTGTGAGGTTAAACAGAATGAGGTGGGGTTTGCCTAGTGTATTACCTGCCACCAGGTAGGCTAGGGCTGCGTACCAAATGGCACTCTATTCCCCATGTAGTGCACTACTTTTAACTGTTGCACCTGAGGAAAAAGTAGTGCACTACACAGGGAATAGGGAGCCATTTGGACCTTATCCTCGGTCTCTGGACCATATCCTCGGTCTCTGGTAGAGTGGAGGAATGTGATGGTCTGGCCTGTATAGGGCTGGGGGGGGGATTACTGTAATGGATTGAGGACCTGGAGAGAGGAAATACTGTGTGCCTCTCTGCTGAACCCTGCGCTCCGGGCTGGCACGGGGGGATCGAGAGAGCTGTGTGTGTGTGTGTGTGTGTGTGGTGTGTGGTGTGTGGTGTGTGTGCTGTGTGTGTGTGTGTGTGTGCGTGTGTGTGCGGTGTGTGTGTGTGTGTGTGTGCGGTGTGTGTGCGGTGTGTGTGTGTGTGTGTGGTGTGTGGTGTGTGGTGTGTGTGCGGTGTGTGTGTGTGTGTGTGGTGTGTGTGTGTGTGCCTCCTTGCTCCGTCTTTGTTCTGAGGGAGTTGATCTTTAGCTCTCGACTGCCGTGGCGTCTCGCATTGTGCCGCAGGAGGAGAGCCCTCTCAGAGAACCAACCGTTCAAAAGGAGAAGAGTGGCAAGACCCAACCTGTCCCCGGGAACATCTGCGAGGCCAGGGCTCGTCCCGTGTCTTAGAGATGGGGCTGAGACTTGTTTATGTCAACGAACCTGTCTAGACTCGCCCCGAACTAACACAGAAAGACACAAGCCCTCAAACATACAGCTGGGAAACATAGCAGGAAGAACGGGAAGAAAGACAGGGTTTAAAAGATAAGGAAATTATTTGAAAGATTTAAAAGATAAGGAAATGATTTCTTGATAATGCTGCAGTCTGGAAAAGGCCCATTTTTCAAACCGTTTTTAAATCATTTTTTATGATTGTTTTCTTCCCTGAGCATAAGGATACCCAGGCTATAACGGAACAGTAGTGTCATTAGGAGAGTACCCAGGCTATAATGGAACAGTAGTGTCATTAGGAGAGTACCCAGGCTATAATGGAACAGTAGTGGCATTAGGAGAGTACCAAGGCTATAATAGTGGCATTAGGAGGTTACCCAGCGTATAATAGTGGCATTAGGAGGTTACCCAGGCTATAATAGCGGCATTAGGAGGTTACCCAGGCTATAATAGCGGCATTAGGAGGTTACCCAGGCTATAATAGTGGCATTAGGAGAGTACCCAGGCTATAATAGTGGCATTAGGAGGTTACCCAGGCTATAGTAGTGTCATTAGGAGGTTACCCAGGCTATAATAGTGGCATTGGGAGGTTACCCAGGCTAAAATAGTGGCATTAGGAGAGTACCCAGGCTATAATAGTGGCATTAGGAGAGTACCCAGGCTATAATGGAACAGCAGTGGCATTAGGAGGTTACCCAGGCTATAATAGTGGCATTTGGAGAGTATCCAGGCTATAATAGTGGCATTTGGAGAGTACCCAGGCTATAATGGAACAGTAGTGGCATTAGGAGGTTACCCAGGCTATAATAGTGGCATTAGGAGAGTACCCAGGCTATAATAGTAGCATTAGGAGGTTACCCAGGCTATAATAGTGGCATTAGGAGGTTACCCAGGCTATAATAGTGGCATTAGGAGGTTACCCAGGCTATAATAGTGGCATTAGGAGAGTACCCAGGCTATAATGGAACAGTAGTGGCATTAGGAGGTTACCCAGGCTATAATGGAACAGTAGTGGCATTAGGAGGTTACCCAGGCTATAATGGAACAGTGATATACAGCAGGAGCAGGACCATAGCTACATTTGAGGACACGATCATAAAATAATGTCATAAAATAAATTCCAGGGGGCCCCATTGATTTTGTTCGCCACTCACCTAGAAATCGTATGCACATGGCATAAATCATGGCAAAAAATGTGTAGATTTGCAGGAAATTTGCTGTGAAACTACAACAAAAACTCTGTATGTATTAAATGATAGTTTGTAATTCCGGTGACGGTGTTAATGTGAGTTAACGTGTAGCAGCTAATTGTTTAGCTAATACGCTGTGTGTTTGTAGATGGACTGAGGTGATTGGAGCTCCGGTTGTCAAGGTGATAATGGCTGGTGTCATTTCTTTTGTTGTTGTTTTTTTTTTTTTTGCTGTTCTCCAATTATAAATTTTAGTGTTTTAGTTTTAAAATTCTCTAGAAATGCAGCAAATGAACTTTATTAAAATTCACAGACGGGATCAGCTGTTTGGTACCCAACTTTTGAACACAGTGAGAAATCTATCCATTCCTCTACATAGCACAATTAGCTGATGTGTTGCTTTTCACTATCAGATGTAGTCAAGCTCACTACCTGTATCACATGAGATGTGTGATTGGTTGTTTAAACTGTAGCTCCCGAAAAAAATGAATTAGCCAATCCCAAGAGTGACAGATGCTTATCCTTGGCCACCATCCCAGATCTGGCTCGATAAACATGTCACATCCCAGTACATGATGATGACGGCATCATATGTTTTGTACAATCATTGCAGAGATTTTTTTTGAACACTGATGTCCTTGGTAAGAGCTACTTTTCGGGGTCACTGCTTCCCAAACTATCTTTGTAACACGTAGAAGTACCTTTTTGGTCTTAAAAAAAAAAAGATGTCTTAAAACAATGAAATTATTTCACAGGAAATTAAATGGCGAATAAGGAAGTTGTTGTTTTAATCACCTTAAAATGTTCTATCCTGTAGTTTCTTCTTCAACAAGAGGCGAGGGGGGTTTTCCCCTCGGAGAGAAAATAAAATACAAACCCTATTTTTTAAAGATTTGAGTGGGTTAGTAAGAAACTGCTGAAGACATGATGTAACCTGTCAAGCATGAAGAGGACAAGACTGGAGGCGCCAAGCCCTGCTTGTTTAAGGCCCAGCTCTGTCAGGACTTGATTTGGCGTGCGCCCGCAACACCAGGGCTGGGGAAGGAACGCGACAGATGTGGGCCTGTCTCAACCTGTACCTGAGACGTGTTGCTGGGAGGAGAACAGTCTGTTTGTGTGTTGGGAGTGTTGGGTTGGAGTACCTCTGGTGAGAGACGGAGAAGACTCTCTCACACACACAGAGAGAGAGGTATGCAGGTGTGCTACACTGTACATGCGTCTTCAGTAGGCTAATGAATGAATGCAAGTTTCACCCATTTTAAATATACAAGATGTCTGATAATCACACGTTGCTGTTGTCCTCTGGAGTTATAGTGAATCCACTATATCTATTGGTGCACACAGCTGGTGTCTCTTGCAGGAATAATCTTTGGAGTCAGGAAGGACGAGGGCGTGGCTGGCTTTTCTAAAGAATGTAATTTATCAAATCACGGTTTTTACTCTCTTTACTTGATAAAAACAAAACGAAGTCACCTACCTACCTACTTACCACAGGCAAAGAAGCTTAGTCTTTGGATTCATTGAAAAGAACACAACGCTCCCATTTTCTTCTCTGTTGACTCCTTGTCAAGCCTATCTGAGTAGTCAACTATAGTGAATGACTCGGTCTGCCTGCCTGTCTGTCTGTCTGCCTGTGTGTGTGTGTGTCTGCTTGTCTGTCTGCCTGCGTGTGTGTGCCTGCCTGTGTGTGTGTCTGCCTGTGTGTGTGTGTGCCTGTCTGTCTGCCTGTGTGTGTTTGCTTGTCTGTCTGCCTGCGTGTGTGTGCGTCTGTCTGCCTGTCTGTCTGCCTGCGTGTGTTTGCTTGTCTGTTTGCCTGCGTGTGTGTGTGTGTGTGTGTGTGTCTGTCTGCCTGTCTGTCTGCCTGCGTGTGTGTGCGTCTGTCTGTCTGCCTGCGTGTGTGTGTGTGTGTGCGTCTGTCTGTCTGTCTGTCTGCCTGCGTGTGTGTGTGTCTGTCTGCCTGCGGAGCCATTTACTCATGCTACCTAATTCTCCCAGAGCATTTTAGAACTTTGCATTGTAATGTCCATTTAATGTCCATAATATTTCTGCGATAATAGTAGAATGATGGTGTTTCACAGTGTTACTTACCCACCAGAGTTGTGATTGGCTGGGATATTTACTTACCCACCAGAGTTGTGATTGGCTGGGATATTTACTTACCCACCAGAGTTGTGATTGGCTGGGATATTTACTTACCCACCAGAGTTGTGATTGGCTGGGATATTTACTTACCCACCAGAGTTGTGATTGGCTGGGATATTTACTTACCCACCAGAGTTGTGATTGGCTGGGATATTTACTTACCCACCAGAGTTGTGATTGGCTGGGATATTTCTCCCACAGGAGCGGCATCTGTTTGTCAAAATGACTTTGTGGCTGTGTTATCTAGTGGAAATCGGGTCAAGTGGCCAATGGAGAAATCTCTCGTGTCATTTCCTGGGTTACTAAAATTCTACACTATTCGCCTAATTTCAGATGTGAGAAAAACAAGCACTGAATAGTGGTAGCGAGTGATCGTACCATCTAAATCGCTGTCTAAATATATTCTCAGTAACAACAAATCAACTTTAAACCAGCTGTTGGAAAGTGAAAGGGGCGAAGTCTCTGCCATGTACCAGGAAATGGGATGCGGGGAGATTCGTTCTGGTGAGTGCTGAGCGTTCTGGTGCTGTTGCAAGTCACCTATCTTCCACATAGGGCAGCATTCTAGGACATTTGAGTGTAGCACCTTTCATCTTTGTTCCAAACGGCACCCTATTCCCTATATAATGCACTACTTTGGACCAGAGCCTTATGGGTAGTAAGTGCACTGTGCAGGGACTAGGATGCCATTTGGAATTTAACCAGCTATGTATTGTGTTTATCAGTGTTTTTTTTTTTAACTCGTGTAATTACATAGTAATACATGAGAGAGTAGCGCACCCTTCCTGGGAGAGGAGGGCCACTGGGGGGGGGGGGGGGGGGGGGGGGGCACTGGGAGGGCCACTGGGGGGGTCCCCTGTGTGTGTGTGTGTGTACCTTCCAGCAGCAGCTTCTGAGCAAACACAGTGCCAACAGCACATAGTTGCTCAAAGTTTGTGGCTTGAGGGCTGGGATGGCTTATCTTCATCTGTCTGGCAGTGTGTGCGTCTTCAACAACTATTGTCTTCTGCCTTGATGGTGGCAGATACTGAGAATGGTTTATTTATTTGTTTACCTTTATTTAACTAGTCAGTTAAGAACAAATTCTTATTTTACAATGACGGCCTAGGAACAGTGGTTTAACTGCCTTGTTCGGGGGCAGAACGACAGATTTGTACCTTGTCTGCTCTGGGATTCGATCCTCCAACCTTCCGGTTACTAGTTTCTACGCTCTAACCACTAGGCTACCTGCCGCCTCTACACTCTAACCACTAGGCTACCTGCCACCTCTACACTCTAACCACTAGGCTACCTGCCGCCCCTCCACTCTAACCACTAGGCTACCTGCCGCCCCTCCACTCTAACCACTAGGCTACCTGCCACCTCTACACTCTAACCACTAGGCTACCTGCCACCTCTACACTCTAACCACTAGGCTACCTGCCGCCCCTCCACTCTAACCACTAGGCTACCTGCCGCCCCTCCACTCTAACCACTAGGCTACCTGCCACCGTTATGTTTCATATCTTTTTGCCTTCAGCAAAATTGTCACTTTTTAAAATATTCACAAGCACTGAATCTCCCCTTTACGGCATTAGCCTGTGTCTCTCATCCTCTCTCTGTCTGTCTCTCTCTCTCTCGCTGTCTCTCTCGCTTTCACTGTCTGATTCTGTCTCTCATCCTCTCTCTCTCTGGCTGTCTCTGTCTCTCATTCTCTCTCTGGGTCTATCTCTCTCTCTCTGGCTGTCTCTCTCTGTCTGTCTCTCATCCTCTCTCTCTCTCTGTCTCTGGCTGTCTCTCTTGGTCTCTGTCTCTCATTCTCTCTCTCTCATTCTCTCTCTGGGTCTATCTCTCTCTCTCTGGCTGTCTCTCTCTGTCTGTCTCTCATCCTCTCTCTCTCTCCGTCTCTGGCTGTCTCTCTTGGTCTCTGTCTCTCATTCTCTCTCTGGCTGTCTCTCTCTCTCTCATTCTCTCTCTCGCTCTGGCTGTCTCTCTCTCTCTCTCTCTGGCTGTCTCTCTCTGTCTGTCTCTCATTATCTCTCTCTGTCTCTCTCCTATGTGTATGTGTGTTGGAGCTACTCTTGATGAAAGGAAAGGGAGTGTTAGCTAGAGGGATCATCCTGGCACGGAGAAGAGAGGAGACATATCCTTTGCCAAGTAAAAGCTAGATTGTGTAATAATATTACAAGTCAGACAGCTGCTGGGATGGGCTCCTTTTCCACTGAAACACAACTTAATAGAGATGGAAGTTAATGTGGCATTGTTCTAGAGCAGCGAACATTCTGCCCCGGGACAATCTTCACAGGACTTCTTACCCTTCAGAACAGAAGTGAACCTGACAGGCAAAGTTTTCCTTCTGGGTTTTTCCATCACGTTTTCTTCACTGGAAGGATTTACACACTGGGCGTATCCCAAATAGCCCCCTATTCCCTATATCTAAAGTAGTGGACTATAAAGGGGGTCATTGGGAACGTAATATATTATATTTTATTTAACGAGGCAAGTCAGTTAAGAACAAATTCATATTTACAATGACGGCCTACCAGAAGGCCTCCTGCAGGGACGGGGGCCTGGGATTAAAAAGTTGAATTAAATAAAAATATAGGACAAAACACACATCACGACAAGAGAGACACAACAACACTACATAAATAGAGACTTAAGACAACAACATAACAAGGCAGCAACACATGACAACACAGCATGGTAGCAACACAGCATGGTAGCAACACAACATGGTAGCAACACAACATGGTAGCAACACAGCATGGTAGCAACACAGCATGGTAGCAGCACAGCATGGTAGCAGCACAGCATGGTAGCAACACAGCATGGTAGCAACACAACAGGGTAGCAACACAACATGGCAGCAACACAACATGGTAGCAACACAGCATGGTAGCATCACAACATGGTAGCAACACAACAGGGTAGCAAAACACAACAGGGCAGCAACACAACAGGGCAGCAGCACAAAACATGGTACAAACAATATTGGGCACAGACAACAGCACAAAGGGCAAGAAGGTAGAGACAACAATATGAGGGATCTGATTAAGTATGGTAATGGCTAGAAGAATCAGCGTACTTTTCTTTCTGATGGCCTTTCTGCTTTCTCACAGCGCCAGTTAGGCAGGAACCCTCAGAGTGTCCCGTTAGCACCATAGCATTGTGAATGACACATTTCTCAGTGAGGAAACTTCCATTCCTGTGGTCAGTGACTCCAATTAGTCAGATGCTGTGTCAGCCAGGTAGTGGTGGTGGTGGTGGTGGTGGTGGTGAAGAGGATGTTATTGTGGTAACCACCTCTGACCTCCACCGTAAGAGTCAGGAAGACTCATCGAAGATTCATGACGAAACGCACGATGAGCGTCGTTGTCAGATTGAGACACGGACAACACTATGGGGATCCTCTGCCTGTCTTTGGCCATCAAATTGCAACACTGCGTCGTGTCTTGGAAGATGAAAGATGAAATCCAGGCCCAGAGTTAAGGGAGGGACAGTTTTTTTTAAAATTTTTTAAGGAGGGCTAATTAAATTGTCCCTGGAGGGACGGGGTCCGTTTTATGGCACCCCTCCTCAGAGAGCCGGGCTCCTGCCCCGGAGCCCACCTTACCAAGAGACATTAACTAGGTGTGCCCCATCGAACACACACACACACACACACACACACACACACACACACACGGGGCTCAACATTAACTTTTTTAATTTTTCAATTATACAAAGCTAAAAATGTTGATGCAAAAACCTGTTGAATTTAAAAAAAAATAATTTCAAAGTAATTTGTGGAAAAATGTTTCTACATTTTTTAAAAGTATTACCCTTAATGAGATGCATTACATTCTACACTGTCTCTTAAAGAGGGTCACGTTTGAATGAAGACATGTAAGAGACCATTCATATATAATCTTTGATCTTCTGAAGAAGCTGTCCGTTCTCCTTTCTTTCTGTGCCTACAAATGTTTAGATAAACTAGTAATGTTACCAGGTTGTTAACTAGCTGAGGTAACATGACTGATGTACTGGTAACGTTACCAGGTTGTTAACTAGCTGAGGTAACATGACTGATGTTTAGATAACAACCTGGTAACATTACTAGTTTAACTAGCTGAGGTAACATAACTGATGTACTGGTAAAGTTACCAGGTTGTTAACTAGCTGAGGTAACATAACTGATGTACTGGTAAAGTTACCAGGTTGTTAACTAGCTGAGGTAACATAACTGATGTACTGGTAAAGTTACCAGGTTGTTAACTAGCTGAGGTAACATAACTGATAAACTAGTAATGTTACCAGGTTGTTAACTAGCTGAGGTAACATGACTGATGTACTGGTAAAGTTACCAGGTTGTTAACTAGCTGAGGTAACATGACTGATGTTTAGATAAACTAGTCATGTTACCAGGTTGTTAACTAGCTGAGGTAACATGACTGATGTTTAGATAAACTAGTCATGTTACCAGGTTGTTAACTAGCTGAGGTAACATGACTGATGTTTAGATAAACTAGTCATGTTACCAGGTTGTTAACTAGCTGAGGTGACATGACTGATGTTTAGATAACAACCTGGTAACATTACTAGTTTAACTAGCTGAGGTAACATGACTGAACGTGTAAACTAAGTGGTTTTGGAACACACCCACAATATGGTTTATGAACTGGGCTTAACAACAAACCGTTTGGTTCCACCAGCTACTGGGGCAGGTAGGTAGGTGATCAAGGTTTGCGATTTCCCCAGTTTTCTTTCTCAAAAATCACACCTTTTTAATTTTATTATAGAAATGCTCTAATTTCAAATTAGACACCTCAAGAGACTGATGTTTGGCGGTGTTTCTGCACTGCGCAATAACACCCGATGTGATACAAATCATCATGATATATCTGACCTGTCCTCTGTCTCTCCAGTACTGACCTGTCCTCTGTCTCTCCAGTACTGACCTGTCCTCTGTCTCTCCAGTACTGACCTGTCCTCTGTCTCTCCAGTACTGACCTGTCCTCTGTCTCTCCAGTACTGACCTGTCCTCTGTCTCTCCAGTACTGACCTGTCCTCTGTCTCTCCAGTACTGACCTGTCCTCTGTCTCTAAAGTACTGACCTGTCCTCTGTCTCTCCAGTACTGACCTGTCCTCTGTCTCTCCAGTACTGACCTGTCCTCTGTCTCTCCAGTACTCTACAGAGCTGAAGAAGCTGTACTGTCAGATCGCCAAGACGTGTCCCATCCAGATCAAGGTGCTGACCAACCCCCCGCAGGGCGCCGTCATCAGGGCCATGCCCGTTTACAAGAAGGCAGAGCACGTCACCGAGGTGGTCAAACGATGCCCCAACCACGAGCTCAGCCGCGAGTTCAACGACGGTTAGTTAGTTAGTTAGTTAGTTAGTTAGCTAGCTAGTTAGTTATGTCTCTCAAACACTCCTAAAGCACCATTGATAACATATTACGCTTTTATAAACTGTCAAATACAGAACATTTTATTAAGCCCACGTATAGGTGTTGAGTCACACATGAACATGCAACATATTTAGCTGTTTTGAGTTCAACGACCGTTAGTCAACTGATCTCTCAGGAAGTGCTCCTTACAGCATTAGTTACCAATGGTTTGGGATCACAGGCCTCCGTCAGGGCTCGTTACCCCTCAGATGCTTCCTGTACCATGGCGTTATTAACTCAACTACCTTTGATGAACCACTTATTTATCTTCTCCGATATGAACATGCAGCGTATTTTCTACCTGATAAACGTATGGTATTTTCTACTTGATAAATGTATGGTATTTCTACCTGATAAACGTATGGTATTTTCTACTTGATAAACGTATGGTATTTCTACCTGATAAACGTATGGTATTTCTACCTGATAAACGTATGGTATTTCTACTTGATAAACGTATGGTATTTTGTGTTTGTAGGTCAGATAGCCCCTCCCAGTCACCTGATCCGAGTGGAGGGTAACAGCCACTCCCAGTATCTGGAGGACTCCATCACGGGCCGTCAGAGTGTGCTGGTCCCCTACGAGCCCCCCCAGGTAGGCTACAGTACTCCCCTGTCTGCCCCCCCCCCAGGTAGACTACAGTACTCCCCTGTCTGCCCCCCGCAGGTAGACTACAGTACTCCCGTCTGCCCCCCCCAGGTAGGCTACAGTACTCCCCTGTCTGCCCCCCCCAGGTAGACTACAGTACTCCCCTGTCTGCCCCCCCAGGTAGACTACAGTACTCCCCTGTCTGCCCCCCCCAGGTAGACTACAGTACTCCCCTGTCTGCCCCCCCAGGTAGACTACAGTACTCCCGTCTGCCCCCCCCAGGTAGACTACAGTACTCCCCTGTCTGCCACCCCCCCCCCCGGTAGACTACAGTACTCCCCTGTCTGCCCCCCCCCCCCCCCCAGGTAGACTACAATACTTCCCTGTCTGCCCCCCCAGGTAGACTACAGTGCTCCCCTGTCTGCCCCCCCCCCAGGTAGACTACAGTACTCCCCTGTCTGCCCCCCCCAGGTAGGCTACAGTACTCCCCTGTCTGCCCCCCCCAGGTAGACTACAGTACTCCCCTGTCTGCCCCCCTTACAAGGCAGTGTAGAGTCAGCCCTGTCCCCCTCCTGTCCCCCATATCACCACCAAGCCTCCCACCCCCAGGCAGTGTAGAGTCAGCCCTGTCCCCCATATCACCACCAAGCCCCCCCCCCCAGCCCTGGCGACAGACCGTCTCCAACCCGTCCCCCTCCTGTCCCCCTTGTCTCTCCCCTGTCCCCTCTGTCATCACAGTGTCACAACCAGCACTCTAATCTATCCGTCGGCAACACCCTACGTGTCTCAGACAGGGTCACAGCAGGGTCTGGCCCCTGAACTTCGGTAGAGCTGGCTATCCTCACGTACTGGCCCTCTCATCCAATCAGTCAGTGACAGGCAGCCCAGCAGCTGGTGTCCTCAACAGCCCCTCACCCTACTGGGCCCATACTGTGTTCCTGTGTCCTCAACAGCCCCTCACCCTACTGGGCCCATACTGTGTACCTGTGTCCTCAACAGCCCCTCACCACTACTGGGCCCATACTGTGTACCTGTGTCCTCAACAGCCCCTCACCCCTACTGGGCCCATACTGTGTACTCCTGCCTGTGTCCTCAACAGCCCTCACCCTACTGGGCCCATACTGTGTACCTGTGTCCTCAACAGCCCCTCACCCCTACTGGGCCCATACTGTGTACCTGTGTCCTCAACAGCCCCTCACCCTACTGGGCCCATACTGTGTACCTGTGTCCTCAACAGCCCCTCACCCCTACTGGGCCCATACTGTGTACTCCTGCCTGTGTCCTCAACAGCCCTCACCCTACTGGGCCCATACTGTGTACCTGTGTCCTCAACAGCCCCTCACCCCTACTGGGCCCATACTGTGTACCTGTGTCCTCAACAGCCCCTCACCCTACTGGGCCCATACTGTGTACCTGTGTCCTCAACAGCCCCTCACCCTACTGGGCCCATACTGTGTACCTGTGTCCTCAACAGCCCCTCACCCTACTGGGCCCATACTGTGTACCTGTGTCCTCAACAGCCCCTCACCCTACTGGGCCCATACTGTGTACCTGTGTCCTCAACAGCCCCTCACCCCTACTGGGCCCATACTGTGTACCTGTGTCCTCAACAGCCCCTCACCCTACTGGGCCCATACTGTGTACCTGTGTCCTCAACAGCCCCTCACCCTACTGGGCCCATACTGTGTACCTGTGTCCTCAACAGCCCCTCACCCTACTGGGCCCATACTGTGTACCTGTGTCCTCAACAGCCCCTCACCCTACTGGGCCCATACTGTGTACCTGTGTCCTCAACAGCCCCTCACCCTACTGGGCCCATACTGTGTACCTGTGTCCTCAACAGCCCCTCACCCTACTGGGCCCATACTGTGTACCTGTGTCCTCAACAGCCCCTCACCCTACTGGGCCCATACTGTGTACCTGTGTCCTCAACAGCCCCTCACCCTACTGGGCCCATACTGTGTTCCTGTGTCCTCAACAGCCCCTCACCCTACTGGGCCCATACTGTGTACCTGTGTCCTCAACAGCCCTCACCCTACTGGGCCCATACAGTGTACCTGTGTCCTCAACAGCCCCTCACCCTACTGGGCCCATACTGTGTACCTGTGTCCTCAACAGCCCCTCACCCTACTGGGCCCATACTGTGTACCTGTGTCCTCAACAGCCCTCACCCTACTGGGCCCATACTGTGTACCTGTGTCCTCAACAGCCCCTCACCCTACTGGGCCCATACTGTGTACCTGTGTCCTCAACAGCCCCTCACCCTACTGGGCCCATACTGTGTACCTGTGTCCTCAACAGCCCCTCACCCTACTGGGCCCATACTGTGTACCTGTGTCCTCAACAGCCCCTCACCCCTACTGGGCCCATACTGTGTACCTGTGTCCTCAACAGCCCCTCACCCTACTGGGCCCATACTGTGTACCTGTGTCCTCAACAGCCCCTCACCCCTACTGGGCCCATACTGTGTACCTGTGTCCTCAACAGCCCCTCACCCTACTGGGCCCATACTGTGTACCTGTGTCCTCAACAGCCCCTCACCCTACTGGGCCCATACTGTGTTCCTGTGTCCTCAACAGCCCCTCACCCTACTGGGCCCATACTGTGTACCTGTGTCCTCAACAGCCCTCACCCTACTGGGCCCATACTGTGTACCTGTGTCCTCAACAGCCCCTCACCCTACTGGGCCCATACTGTGTACCTGTGTCCTCAACAGCCCCTCACCCTACTGGGCCCATACTGTGTACCTGTGTCCTCAACAGCCCTCACCCTACTGGGCCCATACTGTGTACCTGTGTCCTCAACAGCCCCTCACCCTACTGGGCCCATACTGTGTACCTGTGTCCTCAACAGCCCCTCACCCTACTGGGCCCATACTGTGTACCTGTGTCCTCAACAGCCCCTCACCCTACTGGGCCCATACTGTGTACCTGTGTCCTCAACAGCCCCTCACCCCTACTGGGCCCATACTGTGTACCTGTGTCCTCAACAGCCCCTCACCCTACTAGGCCCATACTGTGTACCTGTGTCCTCAACAGCCCCTCACCCCTACTGGGCCCATACTGTGTACCTGTGTCCTCAACAGCCCCTCACCCTACTGGGCCCATACTGTGTACCTGTGTCCTCAACAGCCCCTCACCCTACTGGGCCCATACTGTGTACCTGTGTCCTCAACAGCCCCTCACCCCTACTGGGCCCATACTGTGTACCTGTGTCCTCAACAGCCCCTCACCCTACTAGGCCCATACTGTGTACCTGTGTCCTCAACAGCCCCTCACCCCTACTGGGCCCATACTGTGTACCTGTGTCCTCAACAGCCCCTCACCCTACTGGGCCCATACTGTGTACCTGTGTCCTCAACAGCATGAGGTTTTTCATTCACTTGACCTGCTGTTCTCATCCTCTTCCAGGTGGGCACAGAGTTCACCACCATACTGTACAACTTCCTGTGTGTTAATGTCTCCTCTCTGTGTGTTAATGTCTCCTCTCTGTGTGTTAATGTCTCCTCTCTGTGTGTTAATGTCTCCTCTTCCAGGTGGGCACAGAGTTCACCACCATACTGTATAACTTCATGTGCAACTCCAGCTGTGTAGGAGGCATGAACCGACGCCCTATCCTCATCATCGTCACCCTGGAAGCCAGAGAGTAAGACATTTTGTTTTGTTTTCAGTGGCTACCAGGGTTGCAATATTCTGGAAACTCCCGGAATCAGGAGTGGGAATCCTCCAAATGGGATTTATGGGAAAAAAATAAAGAAATAAATTGATCCCACCTCCTCATAGATGG
This sequence comes from Oncorhynchus mykiss, assembly GCF_013265735.2. Taxonomy (NCBI): domain Eukaryota; kingdom Metazoa; phylum Chordata; class Actinopteri; order Salmoniformes; family Salmonidae; genus Oncorhynchus; species Oncorhynchus mykiss. The sequence continues at coordinate 2,285,138 of NC_048565.1, read as the reverse complement.
TAAAAAGTCTTATTGGTCTGTCTGTCTCTCTCGCCACCTAGTGGTCAGGTGCTGGGTCGGCGCTGCTTCGAGGCCAGGATCTGCGCGTGTCCTGGCCGGGACCGCAAGGCGGACGAGGACAGCATTCGCAAGCAGCATGTTACTGACGGAACAAAGACCAGTGAGGGTATGAAACGCCGTAAGTAGTGCTGGGAGCTGCTGGAGGACTGACTCTTGACTATACTACACTCTGCATGCTGCCAGCCCCTCGGCTGTGCTGTCTCTTCCTGTTCTGCACTGCGCCGTCTCGTGCTGCCTCTTCCTGCTCTGCCTCTTCCTGCTCTGCCTCTTCCTGCTCTGCACTGCGCCGTCTCGTGCTCTGCCTCTTCCTGCTCTGCCTCTTCCTGCTCTGCCTCCTCCTGCTCTGCCTCTACCTGTTCTGCACTGCGCCGTCTCGTGCTGCCTCTTCCTGCTCTGCCTCTTCCTGCTCTGCCTCTTCCTGCTCTGCCTCTTCCTGCTCTGCCTCTTCCTGCTCTGCCTCTTCCTGCTCTGCCTCCTCCTGCTCTGCCTCCTCCTGCTCTGTGCTTGTTTTCCATCCTACGCTTGCTGAGGTTAATACGTAGGATAAAATTAGTGTCATCTCAGGTGTACCAGCCCAGGTACTTACCAGGCCTCTGTCCCCCTCCCCAGCCTTCCACCAGGTCTCTCATGGTATCCAGATGTCCTCCATCAAGAAGAGAAGATCCACAGATGAGGAAGTGTTCTGTCTGCCTGTAAGTGTCAACAGTCTGGCCACATTCCTCTTGTCATTCCGCTGGGATTTCCCCAGGGAATAGGCTGACACTATGGAATTGATTGACCCTGTGAAGTTCTGATACTGTCTGTTCTATAGAAATAGAACCCAGATGAACATATAACAGTCTCGTTGGGTACAGGAGGAAGAAAACATTTATTAGGGGAGCGTTTCAAAATAAGAGCCCGAACTTCAGAATAAAAGTCCTCTGTCCATACTGGCAAAAGCAACCCTGTTATATACGTTAATATATACAAAAGTATGTGGACACCCCTTCAAATTAGTGGATTGGGCTATTTCAGCCACAGTCGTTGCTGACAGGTGTATAAAATCAAGCACACAACCATGCAATCTCTATGAACAAACATTGACAGTAGAACGGGAAGCCCTTGCCTGTTTCAACATGACAATGCCCCCGTGCACAAAGCGAGGTCCATGCAGAAATGTTTGTTGAGATCGGTGTGGAAGAACTTGACTGTCTGGGCACAGAGCCCTGACATCAACCCCATCGAACACCTTTGGGATGAATTGGAACGTTGACTGCGAACCAGGCCTAATCGGCCAACATCACCTCACTAATGCTCTTGTGGCTGAATGGAAGCAAGTCCCCTCAGCAATGTTCCAACACCTAGTGGAAAGCCTCCCCAGAAGAGCGGAGGCTGTTATAGCAACAAAGTCGGGGACCAACTTCATATTAACGCCCATGATTTTGAATGAGATGTTCAACGAGCAAGTGTCCACATACTTTTGGTCATGTAGTGAATGTTTTCTATCAAACAATACATTAATACATCTGTGTGCATTAAATTAATCTTGTGAATTGTCCCAGCTGCTAACCAACCTCCCTCTCTCTCTCCCTCTCTCTCTCCCTCCCTCTGCCTCTGCCTCTGCCTCTGCCTCTGCCTCTGCCTCTGCCTCTGCCTCTGCCTCTGCCTCTGCAGATTAAAGGCCGTGAAATATATGAGATTTTGGTGAAAATCAAAGAGTCTCTGGAACTCATGCAGTTTCTGCCTCAGCACACTGTAGAGTCATACAGGCAGCAGCAGCAGAACCTCCTGCAGAAACAGTGAGTACTCCCCTCTGTTCTATTAGATAAAGGGTTACTGTCCTCCCCTCTGTTCTATTAGATAAAGGGTTACTGTCCTCCCCTCTGTTCTATTAGATAGAGGGTTACTGTCCTCCCCTCTGTTCTATTAGATAAAGGGTTACTGTCCTCCCCTCTGTTCTATTAGATAAAGGGTTACTGTCCTCCCCTCTGTTCTATTAGATAGAGGGTTACTGTCCTCCCCTCTGTTCTATTAGATAAAGGGTTACTGTCCTCCCCTCTGTTCTATTAGATAAAGGGTTACTGTCCTCCCCTCTGTTCTATTAGATAAAGGGTTACTGTCCTCCCCTCTGTTCTATTAGATAGAGGGTTACTGTCCTCCCCTCTGTTCTATTAGATAAAGGGTTACTGTCCTCCCCTCTGTTCTATTAGATAAAGGGTTACTGTCCTCCCCTCTGTTCTATTAGATAAAGGGTTACTGTCCTCCCCTCTGTTCTATTAGATAAAGGGTTACTGTCCTCCCCTCTGTTCTATTAGATAAAGGGTTACTGTCCTCCCCTCTGTTCTATTAGATAGAGGGTTACTGTCCTCCCCTCTGTTCTATTAGATAAAGGGTTACTGTCCTCCCCTCTGTTCTATTAGATAGAGGGTTACTGTCCTCCCCTCTGTTCTATTAGATAAAGGGTTACTGTCCTCCCCTCTGTTCTATTAGATAAAGGGTTACTGTCCTCCCCTCTGTTCTATTAGATAAAGGGTTACTGTCCTCCCCTCTGTTCTATTAGATAAAGGGTTACTGTCCTCCCCTCTGTTCTATTAGATAAAGGGTTACTGTCCTCCCCTCTGTTCTATTAGATAAAGGGTTACTGTCCTCCCCTCTGTTCTATTAGATAAAGGGTTACTGTCCTCCCCTCTGTTCTATTAGATAAAGGGTTACTGTCCTCCCCTCTGTTCTATTAGATAAAGGGTTACTGTCCTCCCCTCTGTTCTATTAGATAAAGGGTTACTGTCCTCCTCTGTTCTATTAGATAAAGGGTTACTGTCCTCCCCTCTGTTCTATTAGATAAAGGGTTACTGTCCTCCCCTCTGTTCTATTAGATAAAGGGTTACTGTCCTCCCCTCTGTTCTATCAGATAAAGGGTTACTGTCCTCTGTTCTATTAGATAAAGGGTTACTGTCCTCCCCTCTGTTCTATTAGATAAAGGGTTACTGTATGAAGCTATGCTGCTTCCTCCTCTCTCCTGAAACCCCGTCCTCTTCTCTCCTGAACCCCCGTCCTCCTCTCTCCTGAACCCCCGTGCTGAAACCACTGAGCTAGACACTAGTGTGACCACTAAGCTTAGTAACAAGGTCCTTCAGGTTACCTTCTGGTTCCGTGTTTAGTCTCTCAACATTCTGCATGCTCTACGGTTGACATTTGAACTTGATTGGCTTGTTTGCCTATGAATTACAGACTGTGTACTGCAGCATTCAACGCTTATTCTTATAGCCGTATTCTCAGGCTTATTTAATAAGGGAAAGCACCTAAGTTGTGAAATGCTAGTTTTACTTTTTGTTTTGGATTCAACACCACCCTGATTTGAGCGCGATAGCTTGTTTAGTGGAATATATTGGCTGTTATTGAGATGTAGAGTTGCGTAACATTGAGTACTACAGTAATGATATTTGAGCTGAGTGAACACATCAGCATGATGACTATTTGGATAAGGCTTAAGACGATGGCTGTTGACAAATTCAAATTTTTGCTTTTTGGTCACTCACTCACTACATCAGAACCTACGCTCTGTTGTACAACCTGAGCATCAGAACCTACGCTCTGTTGTACAAGCCTGAGCATCAGAACCTACGCTCTGTTGTACAAGCCTGAGCATCAGAACCTACGCTCTGTTGTACAAGCCTGAGCATCAGAACCTACGCTCTGTTGTACAAGCCTGAGCATCAGAACCTGCGCTCTGTTGTACAAGCCTGAGCATCAGAACCTACGCTCTGTTGTACAAGCCTGAGCATCAGAACCTACGCTCTGTTGTACAAGCCTGAGCATCAGAACCTGCACTCTGTTGTACAAGCCTGAGCATCAGAACCTACGCTCTGTTGTACAACCTGAGCATCAGAACCTACGCTCTGTTGTACAAGCCTGAGCATCAGAACCTACGCTCTGTTGTACAAGCCTGAGCATCAGAACCTGCGCTCTGTTGTACAACCTGAGCATCAGAACCTACGCTCTGTTGTAGAAGCCTGAGCATCAGAACCTACGCTCTGTTGTAGAAGCCTGAGCATCAGAACCTACGCTCTGTTGTACAAGCCTGAGCATCAGAACCTGCGCTCTGTTTCACAAGCCTGGGCATGAGAACCTGTGCTCTGTTTCACAAGCCTGGGCATCAGAACCTACGCTCTGTTTTATAAGCCTGGGCATCAGAACCTGCGCTCTGTTTCACAAGCCTGAGCATCAGAACCTACGCTCTGTTGTACAAGCCTGGGCATCAGAACCTGCACTCTGTTGTACAAGCCTGAGCATCAGAACCTACGCTCTGTTGTACAAGCCTGAGCATCAGAACCTACGCTCTGTTGTACAAGCCTGAGCATCAGAACCTGCGCTCTGTTGTACAACCTGAGCATCAGAACCTACGCTCTGTTGTACAAGCCTGAGCATCAGAACCTACGCTCTGTTGTACAAGCCTGAGCATCAGAACCTACGCTCTGTTGTACAAGCCTGAGCATCAGAACCTGCGCTCTGTTTCACAAGCCTGGGCATCAGAACCTGCGCTCTGTTTCACAAACCTGAGCATCAGAACCTACGCTCTGTTTCACAAACCTGAGCATCAGAACCTACGCTCTGTTGTACAAGCCTGAGCATCAGAACCTACGCTCTGTTGTACAAGCCTGAGCATCAGAACCTACGCTCTGTTGTACAAGCCTGAGCATCAGAACCTACGCTCTGTTGTACAAGCCTGAGCATCAGAACCTACGCTCTGTTGTACAAGCCTGAGCATCAGAACCTACGCTCTGTTGTACAAGCCTGAGCATCAGAACCTACGCTCTGTTGTACAAGCCTGAGCATCAGAACCTACGCTCTGTTGTACAAGCCTGAGCATCAGAACCTACGCTCTGTTGTACAAGCCTGAGCATCAGAACCTACGCTCTGTTGTACAACCTGAGCATCAGAACCTACGCTCTGTTGTACAAGCCTGAGCATCAGAACCTACGCTCTGTTGTACAAGCCTGAGCATCAGAACCTACGCTCTGTTGTACAAGCCTGAGCATCAGAACCTACGCTCTGTTGTACAAGCCTGAGCATCAGAACCTACGCTCTGTTGTACAAGCCTGAGCATCAGAACCTACGCTCTGTTGTACAAGCCTGAGCATCAGAACCTACGCTCTGTTGTACAAGCCTGAGCATCAGAACCTACGCTCTGTTGTACAAGCCTGAGCATCAGAACCTACGCTCTGTTGTACAAGCCTGAGCATCAGAACCTACGCTCTGTTGTACAAGCCTGAGCATCAGAACCTACGCTCTGTTGTACAAGCCTGGGCATCAGAACCTACGCTCTGTTGTACAAGCCTGAGCATCAGAACCTACGCTCTGTTGTACAAGCCTGAGCATCAGAACCTACGCTCTGTTGTACAAGCCTGAGCATCAGAACCTGCGCTCTGTTTCACAAGCCTGAGCATCAGAACCTACGCTCTGTTGTACAAGCCTGAGCATCAGAACCTACGCTCTGTTGTACAACCTGAGCATCAGAACCTACGCTCTGTTTTTTTTTTACACATTAACAGCCAGATGAAGCCTCAATAGACTAATGGAAACGCCTTTAGGTGCTCTGCCAGGTTTGCACAACAGCAGCCGTTTCCAAATCCCTTATCCAGTCAGTCCCAGTAATTGGCTTGAGTGTTTTCATACACTCTCATACACAAATGCTGCCCTCCCTCTCCCACATTGAGGGGCGGACTGGGACCAGAAAACGGCCCTGGCATTTCTAACACGTCGGAACAATTTTTTCCCCCTCAAAGCCCCCACACCGGCCCCATTTATTAACCAGATAATTATCATTTTGCGCAAAAAAAACCCAAGTTAGACTGGCCCACTGGGCTAAAAATGGACTAGCAGTTGCCTGAAATGCCAGATGGCCAGTCCGCCCCTGCCCTCAGTCTTCGCCCATTCAGTTTAAGGGCTGGGGAGAAAAAGGCGGTTATCTGTAAATTATAGTTTTAAATAGTGTGCTGCTTTCTTTGACGCCCTATGATAATTACTGCTTTTGTTATCGTTTCTCATTTAGAAAACTGGCAGACTCTCTGACATAATGCTTACATTTGCTTTAAAAAAAAATCCTGGTTTGAAAAGCCAGTTTTAGGCGTAGCCCATTTTATGTTTTACTGTTAGTTTGGGTTCTGTCGTCCTGCTCTCTGGCGCCCCCATCCACAATGTGGCTGGGTGTGGCAGTGCAGCATGTATGACACACTAGAGGGCAGGCGCTTTAAGTAAGGGCAGGGCCCAGTGGTTTAATATGCTGCAATGCTGTCACAGGTTAATTTCATAAGAACAGAACAGTATTTAGCCTACACTATACTTTACACTATTGACATTTTGGGGATTATTTTCAACATTCTCAAACTCAACAAACTGGTCAGAACAGCTGTACTTATTCTAGACTGAAAATCTGTAGTTTGTAGCATAGTTGACTGGACTGTGTTCTAGATTGTTCTCTAATCAGATCCCCGTGCCTCTTCTCTGCATACTGTTGCTTTATTTGGATCCTGTTGCTTCACTCTCTTCTCCATGACCTTTCACCCGTATTTAATCCTAACCCCAGTAGTGTTCTTCACAGCATTATCAAATAAAAACTCCTGCCAGAAGGTGTTTTGCTCTATGGACAGTCAAGTCCAGAATCTCCTGATTTATGATACTATGGCTGTCTAATAGTGCCCTCTTCTGGAGGTGAATGTTACCACACACTACATTGAAATGGCCACACTACACTGAAGTGGCCACACTGCACCGAAAATGGCCACACTGCACCGAAATGGCCACACTGCACCGAAATGGCCACACTGCACCGAAATGGCCACACTGCACCGAAAATGGCCACACTGCACCGAAAATGGCCACACTGCACCGCACCGAAAATGGCCACACTGCACCGAAAATGGCCACACTGCACCGAAAATGGCCACACTGCACCGAAATGGCCACACTGCACCGAAATGGCCAGACTGCACCGAAATGGCCAGACTGCACCGAAATGACCACACTGCACCGAAATGGCCACACTGCACTGAAATGGCGACACTGCCCTGAAATGGCCACACTACACTGAAATGGCGACACTGCACCGAAATGACCACATTACACTGAAATGGCGACACTGCACTGAAATGGCCACACTACACTGAAATGGCGACACTGCACTGAAATGGCGACACTGCACCGAAATGACCACACTACACCGAAATGGCGACACTGCACTGAAATGACCACACTACACTGAAATGGCGACACTGCACCGAAATGGCCACACTACACTGAAATGGCGACACTGCACCGAAATGACCACACTACACTGAAATGGCGACACTGCACTGAAATGGCCACACTACACTGAAATGGCCACGCTACACTGAAATGGCCACGCTACACTGAAATGGCCACGCCACACTGAAATGGCCACGCTACACTGAAATGGCCACGCTACGCTGAAATGGCCACGCTACGCTGAAATGGCCACGCTGCACTGAAATGGCCACGCTGCACTGAAATGGCCACACTGCACTGAAATGGCCACACTGCACTGAAATGGCCACACTGCACTGAAATGGCCACACTGCACTGAAATGGCCACACTGCACTGAAATGGCCACACTGCACTGAAATGGCCACACTGCACTGAAATGGCCACACTGCACTGAAATGGCCACACTGCACTGAAATGGCCACACTGCACTGAAATGGCCACACTGCACTGAAATGGCCACACTGCACTGAAATGGCCACGCTACACTGAAATGTCCACACTGCACTGAAATGGCCACACTGCACCGAAAATGGCCACACTGCACCGCACCGAAAATGGCCACACTGCACCGAAAATGGCCACACTGCACCGAAAATGGCCACACTGCACCGAAATGGTCACACTGCACCGAAATGGCCACACTGCACCGAAATGGCCAGACTGCACCGAAATGACCACACTGCACTGAAATGGCCACACTGCACTGAAATGGCGACACTGCACTGAAATGGCCACACTACACTGAAATGGCGACACTGCACCGAAATGACCACATTACACTGAAATGGCGACACTGCACTGAAATGGCCACACTACACTGAAATGGCGACACTGCACTGAAATGGCGACACTGCACCGAAATGACCACACTACACCGAAATGGCGACACTGCACCGAAATGACCACACTACACTGAAATGGCGACACTGCACCAAAATGGCCACACTACACTGAAATGGCGACACTGCACCGAAATGACCACACTACACTGAAATGGCGACACTGCACTGAAATGGCCACACTACACTGAAATGGCGACACTGCACTGAAATGACCACGCTACACTGAAATGGCTACGCTACACTGAAATGGCCACGCTACACTGAAATGGCCACGCTACACTGAAATGGCCACGCTACACTGAAATGGCCACGCTACACTGAAATGGCCACGCTACACTGAAATGGCCACACTACACTGAAATGGCCACGCTACACTGAAATGGCCACACTGCACTGAAATGGCCACACTGCACTGAAATGGCCACACTGCACTGAAATGGCCACACTACACTGAAATGGCTACGCTACACTAAAATGGTCACACTACACTGAAATGGACACGCTACACTGAAATGGCCACGCTACACTGAAATGGCCACACTACACTGAAATGGCCACGCTACACTGAAATGGCCACACTGCACTGAAATGGCCACACTGCACTGAAATGGCCACACTACACTGAAATGACCATCATTTATTTTCTTCTTCAATACTGTGTTTCCAAATGCCTCTGTTTCTCTATTTTGTAACTCTCTCCTCTTAACTTTTGACATTCTACTGGTTTAATTCTCTGGTTCCTGTTTCCTACTCTCCTAAAGTGAGTCCTTACTTTCTTCTCTCTCTCTTCTCTGGTTCCTGTCTGCAGTCTGCTTAAAGCCCGGCTACGTTCAGAGCTCCTGGAACCCCTAGCGGCAGAGCAGAGGAGACGATGCAGTACCTCCTGAGACTCACCTCATCCTCACATTCCTCCTCCCTTCAGTTTCCTCGCTCCTCAAACCTCAGCCACAATCAGATTAGGGGCTCCTCTTTCACATCTCCTCTATCTTGCTCTCTCTCTCCCTCTTTCAGGGCTCTTTCTAATATTCTCTCTCCTCCCTCCCTCTATTTCTACCTCTCTCTCTCTCCTTCTCTCCTCGGTCTTTGGGTTCCTTCTCTGAGATTGTGCCGCTATTGAAACTCTCACATTCTCCAAACAGAGTTAAATAAACAGATAAACAGTCTGTTGGTGCTTCATGTTCATGAAATAAAACGTTTTTTTTTCCTATTCATTACTTATGTAACACATAGTATGTTAAAAGTTGAGTCTGTCTGGCAAGTACTCTGCATACCAGTCTACTGATAAGATGCTGTCACATTAGAAAAGTCAGATATTAAGATGTTTTGCATGGCAGATTTTTTAAACTTTTTAAATAAGAAACTTTGTAGCTGTGTGGCAACACCAGTCTCAAACAGCAGAGGGCGCTTTGAGTTATTCAAAATTCAGTTTGTTTCATTAAAATGTTTTTACATTGAGTCATTTAGCAGACGCTCTTATCCAGAGCGACATACAGTAGTGAGTGTATACATTTTCATATTTTTTTTTCTTCATATATTGGTCCTACGCGGGAATCGAACCCACAACCCTGGCGTTGCAACCGCCATGCTCCACAGCCTGTGTCACACGGGAACCCTATGGTCAGCGATTAGGCTTTTACAGCACATAACCTGCATCCTGTTTAAAGCACCATTCATGTCTTTTGTTGCTTTTTAAGTTTGTGTTGCTGATGGTCAAAATGACGCCAGTAATTGAGTTATGGACAGGGGTACAGTCTACTTGTATTGCAGTCAGAACACGTGTATAGTATCAGGGATACAGTCTACTTGTATTGCAGTCAGAACACCTGCATAGTATCAGGGGTACAGTCTACTTGTATTGCAGTCAGAACACGTGCATAGTATCAGGGGTACAGTCTACTTGTATTGCAGTCAGAACACCTGCATAGTATCAGGGATACAGTCTACTTGTATTGCAGTCAGAACACCTGCATAGTATCAGGGGTACAGTCTACTTGTATTGCAGTCAGAACACGTGCATAGTATCAGGGGTACAGTCTACTTGTATTGCAGTCAGAACACGTGCATCGTATCCGCCTCTCGGCTGACCTCTCCTCCTATTGGCTGGGGCTGGTCAGGAACCAAGCACTAGTGTTTTTCTACAAGACTTCACTTGTCTATTGATTGAGCTTTTGTTGTTTTGTCTTTGGAGCTGGACTCAAACCTAACGGTGTGTTCCCCATGATACCCTATTGTCTAAATAATTACTATTTTTAACCAGAGCCCTGTGGCAGTCCCAGGTAGAGCCCTGTTGGCAGTCCCAGGTAGAGCCCCGTGGCAGTCCCAGGTAGAGCCCTGTGGCAGTCCCAGGTAGAGCCCTGTGGCAGTCCCAGGTAGAGCCCTGTGGCAGTCCCAGGTAGAGCCCTGTGGCAGTCCTAGGTAGAGCTCTGTGGCAGTCCTAGGTAGAGCCTTAGGGTAGTCCTAGGTAGAGCCCTGTGGTAGTCCTAGGTAGAGCTATGTGGCAGTCCTAGGTAGAGCCTTAGGGTAGTCCTAGGTAGAGCCCTGTGGTAGTCCTAGGTAGAGCCCTGTGGCAGTCCTAGGTACAGCCTTAGGGTAGTCCTAGGTACAGCCTTCGGGTAGTCCTAGGTACAGCCTTCGGGTAGTCCTAGGTACAGCCTTCGGGTAGTCCTAGGTACAGCCTTCGGGTAGTCCTAGGTACAGCCTTCGGGTAGTCCTAGGTACAGCCTTCGGGTAGTCCTAGGTACAGCCTTCGGGTAGTCCTAGGTACAGCCTTAGGGTAGTCCTAGGTACAGCCTTCGGGTAGTCCTAGGTACAGCCTTCGGGTAGTCCTAGGTACAGCCTTCGGGTAGTCCTAGGTACAGCCTTCGGGTAGTCCTAGGTACAGCCTTCGGGTAGTCCTAGGTACAGCCTTCGGGTAGTCCTAGGTACAGCCTTCGGGTAGTCCTAGGTACAGCCTTCGGGTAGTCCTAGGTACAGCCTTCGGGTAGTCCTAGGTACAGCCTTCGGGTAGTCCTAGGTACAGCCTTCGGGTAGTCCTAGGTACAGCCTTCGGGTAGTCCTAGGTACAGCCTTCGGGTAGTCCTAGGTACAGCCTTCGGGTAGTCCTAGGTACAGCCTTCGGGTAGTCCTAGGTACAGCCCTGTGGATCCTGGTCAAAAGTAGTTCATAACAAAAGGAATAGGGTGCCATTTGGGAGGCACATTAGTAGTGTTATGGGGAGAGGTGCCATTTGGGAGGCACATTAGTAGTGTTATGGGGAGAGGTGCCATTTGGGAGGCACATTAGTAGTGTTATGGGGAGAGGTGCCATTTGGGAGGCACATTAGTAGTGTTATGGGGAGAGGTGCCATTTGGGAGGCACATTAGTAGTGTTATGGGGAGAGGTGCCATTTGGGAGGCACATTAGTAGTGTTATGGGGAGAGGTGCCATTTGGGAGGCACATTAGTAGTGTTATGGGGAGAGGTGCCATTTGGGAGGCACATTAGTAGTGTTATGGGGAGAGGTGCCATTTGGGAGGCACATTAGTAGTGTTATGGGGAGAGGTGCCATTTGGGAGGCACATTAGTAGTGGTATGCGGAGAGGTGCCATTTGGGAGGCACATTAGTAGTGTTATGGGGAGAGGTGCCATTTGGGAGGCACATTAGTAGTGTTATGGGGAGAGGTGCCATTTGGGAGGCACATTAGTAGTGTTATGGGGAGAGGTGCCATTTGGGAGGCACATTAGTAGTGGTATGGGGAGAGGTGCCATTTGGGAGGCACATTAGTAGCGTTATGGGGAGAGGTGTCATTTGGGAGGCACATTAGTAGTGTTATGGGGAGAGGGCTATTATGAAAATCACTTTGATCATGCTGGTCATGTTGTATAAGGTCACTGCAGGACAGTGTGTTTTGTTGTTTAACATTCTGAAAGATATTTAGCATTTATTTAGGATTGACAGATTCATGGACACACATGTGCCTTTATGTACAGAGAGCAGATTCCACGGAGAACTTTCTTTTTGACTGTTTGAAACAGATTGTTGTGATGCATGGCTGTTGCGGTTCGTTTGGTCTGTCAGAACTCAATAAATGTATTTTCTGCTTTGACTTTTCCTTCTCGTTTTTCCCTCTTACGTTACTCCATCTCTCCATCTCTCCATCTCTTCATCTCTTCATCTCTCCATCTCTTCATCTCTTCATCTCTTCATCTCTTCATCTCTTCATCTCTTCATCTCTTCATCTCTTCATCTCATCTCTCCATCTCTCCATCTCTTCATCTCTTCATCTCTTCATCTCTTCATCTCTTCATCTCCTCATCTCTCCATCTCTTCATCTCTCCATTTGCAAAACAAGGAACCCTCAGCTCAAGCCCATGATGCCACTAAGGGCTCTATTCAATCAGATCAGCGTTATCCAACATTCTAGGATGATAGATGTAATCTACAGGATGATAGATGTAATCTACAGGATGATAGATGGAATCTACTCCTCCACTAGGATGATAGATGTAATCTACAGGATGATAGATGTAATCTACAGGATGATAGATGTAATCTACAGGATGATAGATGTAACCTACTCCTCCACTAGGATGATAGATGTAATCTACAGGATGATAGATGTAATCTACTCCTCCACTGGGATGATAGATGTAATCTACAGGATGATAGATGTAATCTACAGGATGATAGATGTAATCTACAGGATGATAGATGTAATCTACTCCTCCACTGGGATGATAGATGTAATCTACAGGATGATAGATGTAATCTACAGGATGATAGATGTAATCTACAGGATGATAGATGTAATCTACAGGATGATAGATGTAATCTACAGGATGATAGATGTAATCTACAGGATGATAGATGGAATCTACTCCTCCACTAGGATGATAGATGTAATCTACAGGATGATAGATGTAATCTACAGGATGATAGATGGAATCTACTCCTCCACTAGGATGATAGATGTAATCTACAGGATGATAGATGTAATCTACAGGATGATAGATGTAATCTACAGGATGATAGATGTAATCTACAGGATGATAGATGGAATCTACTCCTCCACTAGGATGATAGATGTAATCTACAGGATGATAGATGGAATCTACTCCTCCACTAGGATGATAGATGTAATCTACAGGATGATAAATGTAATCTACTCCTCCACTAGGATGATAGATGTAATCTACAGGATGATAGATGGAATCTACTCCTCCACTAGGATGATAGATGTAATCTACAGGATGATAAATGTAATCTACTCCTCCACTAGGATGATAGATGTAATCTACAGGATGATAGATGGAATCTACTCCTCCACTAGGATGATAGATGTAATCTACAGGATGATAGATGGAATCTACTCCTCCACTAGGATGATAGATGTAATCTACAGGATGATAGATGGAATCTACTCCTCCACTAGGATGATAGATGTAATCTACAGGATGATAAATGTAATCTACTCCTCCACTAGGATGATAGATGTAATCTACAGGATGATAGATGTAATCTACAGGATGATAGATGGAATCTACTCCTCCACTAGGATGATAGATGTAATCTACAGGATGATAAATGTAATCTACTCCTCCACTAGGATGATAGATGTAATCTACAGGATGATAGATGGAATCTACTCCTCCACTAGGATGATAGATGTAATCTACAGGATGATAGATGGAATCTACTCCTCCACTAGGATGATAGATGGAATCTACAGGATGATAGATGGAATCTACTCCTCCACTAGGATGATAGATGTAATCTACAGGATGATAGATGTAATCTACAGGATGATAGATGTAATCTACAGGATGATAGATGTAATCTACAGGATGATAGATGTAATCTACAGGATGATAGATGTAATCTACAGGATGATAGATGTAATCTACTCCTCCACTAGGATGATAGATGTAATCTACAGGATGATAGATGTAATCTACAGGATAATAGATGTAATCTACTCCTCCACTAGGATGATAGATGTAATCTACAGGATGATAGATGTAATCTACAGGATGATAGATGTAATCTACAGGATGATAGATGGAATCTACTCCTCCACTAGGATGATAGATGGAATCTACTCCTCCACTAGGATGATAGATGTAATCTACAGGATGATAGATGTAATCTACAGGATAATAGATGTAATCTACTCCTCCACTAGGATGATAGATGTAATCTACAGGATGATAGATGTAATCTACAGGATGATAGATGTAATCTACAGGATGATAGATGGAATCTACTCCTCCACTAGGATGATAGATGTAATCTACAGGATGATAGATGTAATCTACAGGATGATAGATGTAATCTACTCCTCCACTAGGATGATAGATGTAATCTACAGGATGATAGATGGAATCTACTCCTCCACTAGGATGATAGATGTAATCTACAGGATGATAGATGTAATCTACAGGATGATAGATGTAATCTACAGGATGATAGATGTAATCTACAGGATGATAGATGTAATCTACAGGATGATAGATGTAATCTACATGATGATAGATGTAATCTACTCCTCCACTAGGATGATAGATGTAATCTACAGGATGATAGATGTAATCTACAGGATGATAGATGTAATCTACAGGATGATAGATGTAATCTACTCCTCCATTAGGATGATAGATGTAATCTACAGGATGATAGATGTAATCTACAGGATGATAGATGTAATCTACTCCTCCACTAGGATGATAGATGTAATCTACAGGATGATAGATGTAATCTACAGGATGATAGATGTAATCTACAGGATGATAGATGTAATCTACTCCTCCATTAGGATGATAGATGTAATCTACAGGATGATAGATGTAATCTACAGGATGATAGATGGAATCTACTCCTCCACTAGGATGATAGATGTAATCTACAGGATGATAGATGTAATCTACAGGATGATAGATGTAATCTACTCCTCCACTAGGATGATAGATGTAATCTACAGGATGATCGATGTAATCTACAGGATGATAGATGTAATCTACAGGATGATAGATGTAATCTACTCCTCCATTAGGATGATAGATGTAATCTACAGGATGATAGATGTAATCTACAGGATGATAGATGTAATCTACAGGATGATAGATGTAATCTACAGGATGATAGATGTAATCTACTCCTCCACTAGGATGATAGATGGAATCTACAGGATGATAGATGTAATCTACTCCTCCACTAGGATGATAGATGTAATCTACAGGATGATAAATGTAATCTACTCCTCCACTAGGATGATAGATGTAATCTACAGGATGATAGATGGAATCTACTCCTCCACTAGGATGATAGATGTAATCTACAGGATGATAGATGGAATCTACTCCTCCACTAGGATGATAGATGTAATCTACAGGATGATAGATGTAATCTACAGGATGATAGATGTAATCTACTCCTCCACTAGGATGATAGATGTAATCTACAGGATGATAGATGTAATCTACAGGATGATAGATGTAATCTACAGGATGATAGATGTAATCTACAGGATGATAGAGGTAATCTACTCCTCCGTTAGGATGATAGATGTAATCTACAGGATGATAGATGTAATCTACACCTCCATTAGGATGATAAATGTAATCTACAGGATGATAGATGTAATCTACAGGATGATAGATGTTTAATCTGAGCTTCATTATTCGTATATAGTCTAGATGTTCTGAACTTCTAAGGAGAGTGGGGGGCGGCAAGAGCAGCTGCTCCGCGATTTTGACGGCTCCAAAACGTCTGCTATCGACGGTTGACGCTGATCTGAATCTATACACATACTGTTAGATGACACGTAAACTTTATAGTCACAGAGAGATGCTTTGAGTTTCTATGGCGTGCTTCAATTGAATCATTTCCGATAGTGTTGAAAACACATTGGCGTGTAAGAGAGTCATGTTTGAGAATAACATCAGCTACACAATCTGTCAAAAATGATTACCTAACCTTGTCAATAACTATACTGAACAGTAAAACTTAACATGTTGTATTCCACTGTACTGTAACTAACAGCCTTGTGGCCCTTTGTCGTTAAAGATGGGATCTCTGGGGCGATGAGAGTAACGGCCTGTACCCTCCTCTCCCCTGCCCCAGGAGCGCCATGGCCCCCCAGCCCCAGTATGGCTCCAGCTCCCCTCCTCTCCCCCACGGCAAGGTCAACAAGCTCCCCTCCGTCAGCCAGCTCATCAACCCCCAGCAACGCAACACCCTCACCCCCTCCTCCATGGCCCAAGGCCTGACTGACAGTAAGTGTGCCTTTACCCCTTTGTATAGAGAGATTCTGCTCCCCCTGTCTGACTTGATCTGTTTAGAGGCCCCTGTCCTGTCTTTGTGTCTGGGTCCCTGTCATAACTCCCCTGCCCCGCCAACTCCAGTACCACGTCCCCTCTGGGCCGATCATGTGACACGCGTCAGGGAGGATAGCGGTATCTGTCTGGGCACAAGTGGCGCTGGGAGGGATGTGTAGGTTGTCACTGTACAACTCTCAGCCCCTTGTCAGAACGCTTCCTCATCTGGGTCAATAGGGCGGCAGGTAGCCTAGTGGTTAGAGCGTTGGACTAGTAACCGGAAGGTTGCAAGATCAAATCCCCGAGCTGACAAGGTACCAATCTGTCGTTCTGCCCCTGAACAGTTAACCCACTGTTCCTAGGCCGTCATTGAAAATAAGAATGTGTTCCTAACTGACTTGCCTGGTTAAATAGGTTAGGTTAAATAGGTTAATAGGTTAAATACATTTAAAAAATCCCTGTGGGACTCTGTTCCTCCCCTCTGGAGCCTCGCTGCAGGTCCTTGTCCTGTCTAGAGGCCCCTGTCCTGTCTAGAGGCCCCTGTCCTGTCTCGCTGCAGGTCCTTGTCCTGTCTAGAGGCCCCTGTCCTGTCTAGAGGTCCCTGTCTGTCTCGCTGCAGGTCCTTGTCCTGTTCTCAGGACATGTATTATTCTTGGCGTTGCCCTTTCACTATTTTAGTAAGACGGTAGATGGCTGAGCATGTTCCCTTTTCTCCTCCTCCACCTCATGTATTGTTGTCGAGGTGCGCCCCCCCCCCCCCCCCCCCGTCTATCTTATGTAGATAATACACAATCTCAGAGACCGTTAAGAGTTCTTACATTTGTCCAGCCTCATCCCTTAGGGCTGAAAAAACGAATGACAGATTGTGGCTTTAAAGAGTACCGCTCTCTCTGAGAGCTTGTTTCTGGGAATGACGCGATGATGCTCACTGCCCCTAATCTACAGAAATATCTGAACCATAGTAATGGTGCTGGAGATACATTCGACATTTTAAAAATGTCAAATTACCCCCTTTAAGAGTCACTCACACAAGTCCATGTGATTCTCTAGTGACTCTGACGATTGGCCACATTGGCTAACAGCAGATTGCTTCCTTTTATAGAGATAAAACTATGATCTCTATGGTTTCTCTAGTGACTCCGATGATGGGCCACATGGCTATGAATGCTGACATGTCGGCCCTGAGCCCCGCCCACATCCTGCAGCCCCAGTTACCCATGGTGCCCAGCTCCCACTGCACCCCCCCGCCTCCCTACCCTATGGACAGCAGCATCTCCAGGTACCTAGCTAAACAACCACCAGTGGAGGCTGGTGAAGGAAGGACGGCTCATAGTGATGGCTGGAATGGCTTTACAGTATGATAGGTTTGATAAGGTTTCATTCATTCCATTACTAAGAGCCCGTCCTCCGATTTAAAATTTAAAAAAAGTGGCACCAGCCACCACTGATAACACACATCTGTTGATGCTCTTGGACAGTTGTGGGCTCTATAAAAAGTCGGGACGAGACACAATATTGACAGGACAATTTCAACACGGCTTTAAAAGTGTCTCCTAGCGCTAGTTTTGACCTGAACCTGAACCGCTCTAACTAACAAGGTTCTAAATAACTGGATCTGACAGAGCTCTCTGTATTGGATCTGACAGAGCTCTCTGTACTGGATCTGACAGAGCTCTCTGTACGGGATCTGACAGAGCTCTCTGTACGGGATCTGACAGAGCTCTCTGTACTGGATCTGACAGAGCTCTCTGTACGGGATCTGACAGAGCTCTCTGTACGGGATCTGACAGAGCTCTCTGTACTGGATCTGACAGAGCTCTCTGTACTGGATCTGACAGAGCTCTCTGTACTGGATCTGACAGAGCTCTCTGTACTGGATCTGACAGAGCTCTCTGTACTGGATCTGACAGAGCTCTCTGTACGGGATCTGACAGAGCTCTCTGTACTGGATCTGACAGAGCTCTCTGTACGGGATCTGACAGAGCTCTCTGTACGGGATCTGACAGAGCTCTCTGTACTGGATCTGACAGAGCTCTCTGTATTGGATCTGACAGAGCTCTCTGTACTGGATCTGACAGAGCTCTCTGTACTGGATCTGACAGAGCTCTCTGTACGGGATCTGACAGAGCTCTCTGTACGGGATCTGACAGAGCTCTCTGTACTGGATCTGACAGAGCTCTCTGTATTGGATCTGACAGAGCTCTCTGTACTGGATCTGACAGAGCTCTCTGTACTGGATCTGACAGAGCTATCTGTATTGGATCTGACAGAGCTCTCTGTATTGGATCTGACAGAGCTCTCTGTACTGGATCTGACAGAGCTCTCTGTACGGGATCTGACAGAGCTCTCTGTACGGGATCTGACAGAGCTCTCTGTACGGGATCTGACAGAGCTCTCTGTACGGGATCTGACAGAGCTCTCTGTATTGGATCTGACAGAGCTCTCTGTACTGGATCTGACAGAGCTCTCTGTACGGGATCTGACAGAGCTCTCTGTACGGGATCTGACAGAGCTCTCTGTACTGGATCTGACAGAGCTCTCTGTACTGGATCTGACAGAGCTCTCTGTACTGGATCTGACAGAGCTCTCTGTACTGGATCTGACAGAGCTCTCTGTACTGGATCTGACAGAGCTCTCTGTACTGGATCTGACAGAGCTCTCTGTATTGGATCTGACAGAGCTCACTGTACTGGATCTGACAGAGCTCTCTGTACTGGATCTGACAGAGCTCTCTGTACTGGATCTGACAGAGCTCTCTGTACTGGATCTGACAGAGCTCTCTGTATTGGATCTGACAGAGCTCTCTGTACTGGATCTGACAGAGCTCTCTGTACTGGATCTGACAGAGCTCTCTGTACTGGATCTGACAGAGCTCTCTGTACGGGATCTGACAGAGCTCTCTGTACGGGATCTGACAGAGCTCTCTGTACGGGATCTGACAGAGCTCTCTGTACGGGATCTGACAGAGCTCTCTGTACTGGATCTGACAGAGCTCTCTGTATTGGATCTGACAGAGCTCTCTGTACTGGATCTGACAGAGCTCTCTGTACTGGATCTGACAGAGCTATCTGTATTGGATCTGACAGAGCTCTCTGTATTGGATCTGACAGAGCTCTCTGTACTGGATCTGACAGAGCTCTCTGTACGGGATCTGACAGAGCTCTCTGTACGGGATCTGACAGAGCTCTCTGTACGGGATCTGACAGAGCTCTCTGTACGGGATCTGACAGAGCTCTCTGTACGGGATCTGACAGAGCTCTCTGTATTGGATCTGACAGAGCTCTCTGTACTGGATCTGACAGAGCTCTCTGTACGGGATCTGACAGAGCTCTCTGTACGGGATCTGACAGAGCTCTCTGTACGGGATCTGACAGAGCTCTCTGTACTGGATCTGACAGAGCTCTCTGTACTGGATCTGACAGAGCTCTCTGTACTGGATCTGACAGAGCTCTCTGTACTGGATCTGACAGAGCTCTCTGTATTGGATCTGACAGAGCTCACTGTACTGGATCTGACAGAGCTCTCTGTACTGGATCTGACAGAGCTCTCTGTACTGGATCTGACAGAGCTCTCTGTACTGGATCTGACAGAGCTCTCTGTATTGGATCTGACAGAGCTCTCTGTATTGGATCTGACAGAGCTCTCTGTACTGGATCTGACAGAGCTCTCTGTATTGGATCTGACAGAGCTCTCTGTACTGGATCTGACAGAGCTCTCTGTACGGGATCTGACAGAGCTCTCTGTACGGGATCTGACAGAGCTCTCTGTACGGGATCTGACAGAGCTCTCTGTACTGGATCTGACAGAGCTCTCTGTACTGGATCTGACAGAGCTCTCTGTACTGGATCTGACAGAGCTCTCTGTACGGGATCTGACAGAGCTCTCTGTACTGGATCTGACAGAGCTCTCTGTACTGGATCTGACAGAGCTCTCTGTACTGGATCTGACAGAGCTCTCTGTACTGGATCTGACAGAGCTCTCTGTACTGGATCTGACAGAGCTCTCTGTATTGGATCTGACAGAGCTCTCTGTATCGGATCTGACAGAGCTCTCTGTATCGTTGAACAGTCTTGTCTAATACAGTTATTACTAGAATGCCGAGGTGCTATTTTTCACTACTAACCAGTTTCCTTCTCTGTGTCCCGCTGTAGCTTTCTTCTGCGGCTGGGCTGCGCAGCCTGCCTGGACTGTTTCACAGCACAGGGCCTGACCAACATCTACCAGATCGAGAACTATAACTTGGAGGTGAGGCCTTGCCTGTCGCACGCACCTGTGTGGTTAAACTCAGAGAGAAGGGTCGGCTGGCTTCAGGAGGCCTGAGCCTTCGTGTAAGGCAAGAAAAAAAAAAAAAAAAACATTTATGAAATGGGAACGTTTATCTGCAAGTCATCTTTGTCTATTTTTGTAATCAGAACTACTCTTCATTGGGCTGCCTGGCGCCGAGCCTGAGAGCATTGGGCTGCCTGGCGCCGAGCCGAGCCTGAGAGCATTGGGCTGCCTGGCGCAGAGCCGTGCCTGAGAGCATTGGGCTGCCTGGCGCAGAGCCTAGCCTGAGAGCATTGGGCTGCCTGGCGCAGAGCCTAGCCTGAGAGCATTGGGCTGCCTGGCGCCGAGCCTAGCCTGAGAGCATTGGGCTGCCTGGCGCAGAGCCTAGCCTGAGAGCATTGGGCTGCCTGGCGCCGAGCCTAGCCTGAGAGCATTGGGCTGCCTGGCGCAGAGCCTAGCCTGAGAGCATTGGGCTGCCTGGCGCCGAGCCTAGCCTGAGAGCATTGGGCTGCCTGGCGCCGAGCCTAGCCTGAGAGCATTGGGCTGCCTGGCGCCGAGCCTAGCCTGAGAGCATTGGGCTGCCTGGCGCCGAGCCTAGCCTGAGAGCATTGTCTTCCGGGAGATGGCGTTATTCTAACGCGTCAGCGTTGCCATGAACTATCATTGCAAACGGATTTATCGTGCTATCTGACGTAAGACAATGGTCTTTTTGGGCTGCCTGCTGGGGCCCTGGGCCTAGCCTAAGAGCATTGGGCTGCCTGCTGGGGCCCTGGCCCTAGCCTGAGAGAGAAGACTAAACGAGGCTAGAGAGACTAACCCCCAGTGTGTGATGTCATCCCCGTCCACAGGACCTGTCCCGGCTGAAGATCCCGCAGGAGTTCCAGCACGTCATCTGGAAGGGCATCATGGAGCACCGGCAGAGCATGGAGTTCTCCCCTCCTCCCCACATCCTGCGTACCTCCAGCGGGGCCTCCGCCGTCAGCGTAGGGTCCTCCGAGGCCCGCGGCGAGCGGGTCATCGACGCCGTGCGCTTCACCCTGCGCCAGACCATCTCCTTCCCTCCGCGTGACGACTGGTCCGACTTCTCCTTCGACCTGGACTCCCGACGCAACAAGCAGCAGCGCATCAAGGAAGAGGGAGAATAGAAAAACTCACACTCTGGATGGAATTTCAATCTAAGGTGCACTGTTGACAAGCGCACTGTACCAATGGGTCTGTAAAACGGCCATTTTCCTGACGTTCAGAGATCACTTTTACAGTAAACGCTGGGGATGTCGGCTCAAGCGCACGTTATCATTAAAAGTTGAGTGCGGTACGCTTGTCGGCAATGGGCCTTGGATTGAAGCCCTGCCTCTGTCACACACCTGTTGACCAACCACTCTCGTATCACGGTACAGAACTAGGAATTCTCTGCTTCAAAGTGCTCTGGGTCCGGTTTCCTCAAAAGCATCTAAGTTCATTGTTAGAACAACCCTCGTTTTGGAGCAGAACACAAAAAAACATTGTTGGAAGTTGTTTACCGACCTGCCTCAGACCAGCTAAGTACATCGTCATAAGACCTGACTTACATCGCTAGCGGGAAACTGGACCCTGGTCCTTAGTTCAGATATCCTAAATAGCAAAACTACTATGCAAATAAAAATGCACTTATTTTATGGTTTTAGGAAAGCCTTCCATAGCTGCCAGCTAGAGAATGAGACAAATTATGGTTTTAGGAAAGCCTTCCATAGCTGCCAGCTAGAGAATGAGACAAATTATGGTTTTAGGAAAGCCTTCCATAGCTGCCAGCTAGAGGATGAGACAAATTATGGTTTTAGGAAAGCCTTCCATAGCTGCCAGCTAGAGAATGAGACAAATTATGTTTTTAGGAAAGCCTTCCATAGCTGCCAGCTAGAGAATGAGACAAATTATGGTTTTAGGAAAGCCTTCCATAGCTGCCAGCTAGAGGATGAGACAAATTATGTTTTTAGGAAAGCCTTCCATAGCTGCCAGCTAGAGGATGAGACAAATTATGGTTTTAGGAAAGCCTTCCATAGCTGCCAGCTAGAGGATGAGACAAATTATGGTTTTAGGAAAGCCTTCCATAGCTGCCAGCTAGAGAATGAGACAAATTATGGTTTTAGGAAAGCCTTCCATAGCTGCCAGCTAGAGAATGAGACAAATTATGGTTTTAGGAAAGCCTTCCATAGCTGCCAGCTAGAGGATGAGACAAATTATGGTTTTAGGAAAGCCTTCCATAGCTGCCAGCTAGAGGATGAGACAAATTATGGTTTTAGGAAAGCCTTCCATAGCTGCCAGCTAGAGAATGAGACAAATTATGTTTTTAGGAAAGCCTTCCATAGCTGCCAGCTAGAGAATGAGACAAATTATGGTTTTAGGAAAGCCTTCCATAGCTGCCAGCTAGAGGATGAGACAAATTATGGTTTTAGGAAAGCCTTCCATAGCTGCCAGCTAGAGAATGAGACAAATTATGGTTTTAGGAAAGCCTTCCATAGCTGCCAGCTAGAGAATGAGACAAATTATGGTTTTAGGAAAGCCTTCCATAGCTGCCAGCTAGAGGATGAGACAAATTATGGTTTTAGGAAAGATACATTTCATACAACAAACAAAAATCTAATTTCTTGAGACAAAAAACTCTTAAATGTTTTTTGTGATTTGCTTTGATAGGTTTTATGAGAGGAAACCTTTTGTTGTTGTTGTTGTTGTTGTTGGGCCGTAGAAGGTGTACGGCCAGGATCCAATCCAAAGTGCGTTACGACAGATGAGACCTTCAAAATTATAAAGATAAATACATTTTTCTATGTAGGTGCTTCTGTCTTGCTGTTGACCCACTTAGCAAACATCTGTCAACTGCTACCATTTCATAAATAAATTATAAACAAATTCACAAATATTGCAAAACAAAACAACAGGATATACACTCAGTGGACAGTTTATTAGGTACACCCATCTAGTCAGACCCTTTTTGCCTCCAGAACAGCCTGAATTCTTCGGGAAATTGATTGTGTGGTGTTCAAATGTTGCTCAATTGGTATCAAGAGACCTAAACGTCTGGCAGTAAAACATTCCCCACAGCATTACACCACCAGCCTGTACTGGGGGGGCGATGAGTTTCTGCCAAATCCTGACACTGCCACCAGCCTGTACTGGGGGGGCGATGAGTTTCTGCCAAATCCTGACACTGCCACCAGCCTGTACTGGGGGGCGATGAGTTTCTGCCAAATCCTGACACTGCCACCAGCCTGTACTGGGGGGCGATGAGTTTCTGCCAAATCCTGACACTGCCATCACACGTACCAGGAATCGGCATTCGTCGGACCAGGCGATGTTTCCACTCCTCAAATTGTCCAGTGTTGTTGCCCACTGGAACCTCTTCCTCTTGTTCTTATCTGATGGGAGTAGAACCCGGTGTTGCAATAGAACCATCCGTGACAAAGACCGACGCGTTGTGCGTTTCCGAGATGCTGTTCTGCACACCACTGTTGTACTGTGTCGTTAATGGTCTGTTAGCTTGCACGATTCAAGCCATTTCTCCTTGGCTTTGGTCCAAATTAAAACGTTACATTGTTGTTAGTGGTTATACTAAATAAACAATCCTCTATATATATATATATATATATATATATATATATATATACACACTCACACGTTGCTTTAGTTTACATTGTGAACCTAGCAAGTTGTAGTAGCAGCTTCTTGACTTCTTAACTCATAGTAAAATAATCAGTGGTGTGTGTATAAAGTCGAGGCCACATGAAACCAAATGTAACTTTATTTTTTCGCATTTCAATTCACAAGATCTAATGAACCGTCAACAATTGACGCAAAGCAAGCGCACCACGGGGCAGAGAAGCAACTTTCATCGATTTCAAAGCATTTCCTCAAATGCTGATGATGCTCAATGTCGGACGCCCGACAGGCCAAGGACCGTTACTAAGGGAAGCTAGTGTTGCTATGGGGCTACCAGCTACATTAGCTTGTAGGCTAGCGGACTTTTCATACGTTTTGTGAAAACATATGTACGACCTCCCGAAAACATTACTGAATTGAATATGGTGCTTTTCCACCCGCTTACTTTCAAAATAAATATGTATTTATCGGTGCTGTTGACCGATGATGGTAAACTTCTCAACTGCCATAGTGCGGCCACCGGAAGTAACCTCACAACTGGCGAGTGGCGGCCTCTAGTGGCCATATTGGTACTGCGCTAAATACGGGCCAAAAATGACAAAATACTCATATCACACTTCAGCTCAAGCCCAAATTACCATTACAAGTATAATGCGCTGCTCTGTTCTTTACCGCACCTTGGGTTGAATCCCGGTCTGTTGCTCTAGACGGGACTGTCATGATCGCCTGCTGTTTTTAGTCCACAACACTGTTTTTGCCTGCTGGTCACAAGCCGGTCTTGATTGTATACATTTCAAGATGCATATTTTTACTTTGTGTCAGAGAAAAGTGTGATTAATAATGCTGTTTAAAAAGGTTGGATTGGTTGATTTCTTTTTTTTTTATACCACAAAACAAGTTACTGCCTTGTATCGTGTTAACCTTCCTGCTTCCAGGATTTTCAGAAACCTGGGGATTTAGTCATCCTTTTGTTGGTTAAACCATTGTGTTTATAACTCTTGGAGGAAGTTACTGGAATAGTTCAATCGTGTTTATAACTCTTGGAGGAAGTTACTGGAATAGTTCAATCGTGTTTATAACTCTTGGGGAAATGACTGGAATTTTGCTACCCTCGTGTTGGTTAAACTATCGTGTTTATAACTACTTACTGTATTTCTACGTGAATGAGAATTGCATTCTCATAGCCCTCGAGGCGATAACAATACTGTTACAGATCATCTTTGGTATTGTCCCCCCCCCCCCCAAAAAAATAGCACCCTACGGTCGAAAGTATAGGGCGGCATTTGGGATGAATTTCATTGCCTGCTTGTTCTCGCCGTCTGTATTTTGTGGGTCTGTTGAACATTTACTGGGCTACATTTTTCATTTTTCTTACAAAACGCTCCTTTTGATTTGTCTTGCTGGATTTTTGGAACCACATTTTGTAAACTGTTGTTGTTGTTGTTGTTGTTACAGATTAACTTGATAGATGGCCCAAACTATTGAGATCATTGTATATACATTTGTATAGTTATTTTCTAAAAGCTACATGCTGTTATGTATTTTTTACTAAAAAAAACAAACAAAAAGGTTTGGACTTAGAATAGTGCATGGCTAAAAGACATTACGGTACAAAGGGGTTCGGGTTATTTCTATTCATTTAAATGAATAAAAATCGGGGTCTCAACAAGTCACTGTTCTCACAAGCGGTCTGTGTAGTGTTGCCGTAAACACAGTTTATATAATTTCAATATTGAAAGTGTGATAACCACTGAATGAACATGCCATGAATGACCCTAGTATGTCATTGGTACATTGAAAGCAGAACCTCGTACTGTAATCTGCTGTTCTACAATTTTGTAAAATGAATTGTAAATAATGTTACAATGTACTTATTTTGATAAACAAAACAATAAAAATATCCCAAGTATATCAAAATGCTGTTGCAGTTTGTAACATGTCCATTAGTGACACTAAAACGTGCAGATGGCCTTACATTAAAGCAGAATAGTCATTTCTTGGCCGTACTAAGTCAGCCTGTACACGGTGTGGTCTTTGAGAGAAAGACAGACAAGATGAACGGTGTGGTCTTTGAGAGAAAGACAGACAAGATGAACATAAGCAATAGGTTTATTGTGTTTCCCCTCCAGCCCGTGGTCAGGGGAGGCAGGTGCTAGTTGAGCTTCAACTTATAAAGGGGGGAGCGATACCAGACGATGAGCTTCAACTTATAAAGGGGGGAGCGATACCAGACGATGAGCTTCAACTTATAAAGGGGGGAGTGATACCAGACGATGAGTGATACCAGACGATGAGTGATACCAGACGGTGAGTGATACCAGACGGTGAGTGATACCAGACGGTGAGTGATACCAGACGGTGAGCTTGCAGATCAGGCTCATGTTAAAACGAGGCTAGAACAAAGTTGTACAAACGTGGTAAATAAAACATGGTCCTGAAGGAAAAAGGAAAAAGTCTGAAAACTGGATTATTTCATCATTTAATAAAATATCTGAGATTCAACGGTATGTGGTGAGATTCATGAATGAAGCAAATTCCTCCAGATTAATACAGAATATTTTAAATGACTGCCACTATTTTACACACAAGATTGGATTGAGCTTTAAATCAATTCAGTTCGTTCAATCTATATATTCAGTAAAAAATAGTCAACTTTGTACCTTCTGTCCCACTGTAGACAAGAGGGGCCTGTTCAATTGGGGGAAAACAAGGGAGCAGTACCTGAAGTCATCTCATAAGAACACATTGTTTTCCATTGCAGAATGTTTTGCTACAGTTGTGTCCTAATGAACACCACCCAGGTATCTGACACATTCCCCGTTCCTCCACCTCAGGACAGAGACTGACAGTCCTGTGTCAACCTGTCCACCTGGGTTCTGATAGGTCAGGGATACGAGAGGTCACTCCACCTGGGTTCTGATAGGTCAGGGATACGAGAGTCACTCCACCTGGGTTCTGATAGGTCAGGGATATGAGAGTCACTCCACCTGGGTTCTGATAGGTCAGGGATACGAGAGGTCACTCCACCTGGGTTGTGATAGGTCAGGGATACGAGAGTCACTCCACCTGGGTTCTGATAGGTCAGGGATACGAGAGTCACTCCACCTGGGTTCTGATAGGTCAGGGATACGAGAGTCACTCCACCTGGGTTCTGATAGGTCAGGGATACGAGAGTCACTCCACCTGGGTTCTGATAGGTCAGGGATACGAGAGTCACTCCACCTGGTTCAGGATTAGGGATATTAGTGGCTATGTGAGTCATTCTTGCTGTCCACTAGGTGGTCTGTCACGTCACTCCACCTCTGGTCTGTCACGTCCCTCCACCTCTGGTCTGTCACGTCCCTCCACCTCTGGTCTGTCACGTCCCTCCACCTCTGGTCTGTCACGTCCCTCCACCTCTGGTCTGTCACGTCCCTCCACCTCTGGTCTGTCACGTCCCTCCACCTCTGGTCTGTCACGTCACTCCACCTCTGGTCTGTCACGTCACTCCACCTCTGGTCTGTCACGTCCCTCCACCTCTGGTCTGTCACATCACATCACTCCACCTCTGCCATGTGTACCACCTCCATGGTTTGTATAACCTCTTGCTCCTCCATCTTCACCCCCCCGGGCAGTACACTCTGCTGAGACAGCACATAGTTCACCACCTGCATGATGCTCTGATCTGACAAGGTCGCGACCCCGTCACCCTGAACGGCCTGAACCGCCTCCACCGTCTCCTCCGTGATCAGCACCGTCTCGATCTCCTCGGCCGGCGGCGGCTGGACGGGCCGGAGCTCGGGGGGGAGATCGGACGCCAGGATGGAGACGGCGTGTTCCACCTGAGTACCCTGGTTGTGAAACTGTAGGGTATCTTTCTCCAGCATGATCTTCCCCGGCAGGAGGTCGCCGTGGTACTTGGTCATGTGCTTCCGTAGGGAGCGGGCATCGATGTGGGCTTCCTGGCACTCGGGGCACACGTAAGGGCGCTCTCCGGTGTGGGTGCGTACGTGTCTCTTCAGAGAGCGGGCGTCGGCCCAGGCTACTCCACACGTCAGACACTCAAAGGGTTTGACTCCTGAGAGAAGAAGAGGACAGGTGTTAGAACACAGTCCTATAGACTCCTATTCTCTAGCCACCCAATCAACACCTGTCTGTAAGGTGAGTGAACCTATTAACATTAAAAAGGCCTCGTTGGACCCTCCCCCTTCCTGACAATGAGGCCCGGTCAAATGAAGACAACAAAAATCAGTAGCCTCAACATCATTATAAGCACCAAGTGTGCTTATAGCACCAAGTGTGCTTATAGCACCAAGTGTGCTTATAGCACCAAGTGTGCTTGACAAATAGTGAAAATCAGCACAAATGCAATAATGGCATTATAGTGAATACAAAGTGTCGATAAGACAGCAGTCAAAAATAGTCCGTTGTCAGTTATTTGTGGCCTCGCGCCTGCTTACAGAATGGGGTACGGCGTCAGTTGGATCTCATTTAGCTGTTGTCATTTACAACAAACTGACATACCCTCCTAAAACTGGCTTATAACTCAGCCTTAATGTTGAGCCCATTTCCATCTTTAGATTAAAAAATATAAACATTTTCTGCCATTTAATATTTCAAAAAATTAATCTGGTTGTATTCATAAGAGTTGTTATTCTAAGCCAATCAGATGTTAGATTCATAATAGTTGTTATTCTAAACCAATCAGATGATGTATCCATAAGAGTTGTTATTCTAAACCAATCAGATGTTACATTCATAAGAGTTGTTATTCTAAACCAATCAGATGATGTATCCATAAGAGTTGTTATTCTAAACCAATCAGATGATGTATCCATAAGAGTTGTTATTCTAAACCAATCAGATGTTACATTCATAAGAGTTGTTATTCTAAACCAATCAGATGATGTATCCATAACAGTTGTTATTCTAAACCAATCAGATGTTGTATTATTAAGCTGTATATGTTCCCACTAGTGGCCATCTTCAAAGCTGCATAGAAACCTCAGACACTGTTTAGTACCTTCAGATGAGTGATCATACTTTATGTAAAACAAAGAGGGCATGAATTACCATATCATGGGCATGAATTACCATATCATGGGCATGAATTACCATATCATGGGCATGAATTACCATATCATGGGCATTAATTACCATATCATGGGCATTAATTACCATATCATGGGCATTAATTACCATATCATGGGCATGAATTACCATATCATGGGCATTAATTACCATATCATGGGCATTAATTACCATATCATGGGCATTAATTACCATATCATGGGCATTAATTACCATATCATGGGCATTAATTACCATATCTTGCCAATTGAAAATGTTTGTTTTATGCTAGCGGTCGTGCCTGCATGTCAGTCACACAGTAGCAACATAACTTAAACTAAAACAAGTTTCACATCTTACATTTTGTCTTATTACTGTAAAAAGGAACACTATTGTTGTACTCAAATGTACTAAATCTATTTCAGGTAGGCTTAGACTCTGCTATTCCCTTTTTCACCATACATCACCGTTCACATTAAGGTCGGTTTGCATTGAACCACATGGGGATAGTGTGTTGATATGTATAATATATAATAAACATGGGCATAAATGTTCAGATTTAACTTGATTAAAACACTCAAAAACAGAGCGACAGGCGGCGAGCGGTCGATGCAGAGCGACAGGCGGCGAGCGGTCGATGCAGAGCGACAGGCGGCGAGCGGTCGATGCAGAGCGACAGGCGGCGAGCGGTCGATGCAGAGCGACAGGCGGCGAGCGGTCGATGCAGAGCGACAGGCGGCGAGCGGTCGATGCAGAGCGACAGGTAGCGAGCGGTCGATGCAGAGAGACAGGCGGCGAGCGGTCGATGCAGAGCGACAGGTAGGTAGCGGTTGATGCAGAGAGACAGGTAGCGGTTGATGCAGAGAGACAGGTAGCGGTTTACTGTTTGAGACCATTTAGAGTACATTTAACCTATATCATCAAGGAGTAGTACGTTTTACTGTTAGAGTCCATTTAGATCCAGTTAAACAGTAGGTTCGAGTGTTAGATGTTGCCCGCATAGTAATTGCATGCATCGCTCCAGCTATGAACTTGAGAGAGCTCACATTTCTCCAGCCACATAGAAAACCAAGTGCCATTAGGCTGAAGACATATTGTGTCTCACCCTGGTGGTTGTTCATGTGTCGTCTGTACTCTCGGAGCTGGGTGAACTTCCTGCCACAGTGTTCACACTCTCTCTCTAGGTTCTGCTTGACTCTGCCCTTCTTGCCATGCGTGGCCTTCTTCACATGTCTCCTGAACAGAGCCTTCTCAAAGAACTCCTTACCACAGACGTTACACCTACAGGAGAGAGGATTAACAATCAAATATCATCTAGGAAAAAACCTGTTTACATCAACAATTGTCACAAAGTGCTTCAAATCATCCCTCCATCCCTCACTCGTTTAAATCATCCCTCCATCGTTTAAATCATCCCTCCATCCCTCACTCGTTTAAATCATCCTCCATGCCTCACTCGTTAGAAACAGAGACAAAATAAGTGGTATCCTAACCTAGCAGGCTAAAAGAAACACCTGTTGTCAAGGTTGTGAACGTTTTAGCGGTATCCTAACCTAGCAGGCTAAAAGAAACACCTGTTGTCAAGGTTGTGAACGTTTTAGCGGTATCCTAACCTAGCAGGCTAAAAGAAACGCCTGTTGTCAAGGTTGTGAACGTTTTAGCGGTATCCTAACCTAGCAGGCTAAAAGAAACACCTGTTGTCAAGGTTGTGAACGTTTTAGTGGTATCCTAACCTAGCAGGCTAAAAGAAACACCTGTTGTCAAGGTTGTGAACGTTTTAGCGGTATCCTAACCTAGCAGGCTAAAATAAACACCTGTTTTCAAGGTTGTGAACGTTTTAGTGGTATCCTAACCTAGCAGGCTAAAAGATAAGGTTGTGAACGTTTTAGTGGTATCCTAACCTAGCAGGCTAAAAGATAAGGTTGTGAACGTTTTAGTGGTATCCTAACCTAGCAGGCTAAAAGAAAAGGTTGTGAACGTTTTAGTGGTATCCTAACGTAGCAGGCTAAAAGAAACACCTGTTGTGAATGTTTTAGTGGTATCCTAACCTAGCAGGCTAAAAGATAAGGTTGTGAACGTTTTAGTGGTATCCTAACCTAGCAGGCTAAAAGAAAAGGTTGTGAACGTTTTAGCGGTATCCTAACCTAGCAGGCTAAAAGAAACACCTGTTGTCAAGGTTGTGAACGTTTTAGCGGTATCCTAACCTAGCAGGCTAAAAGAAACACCTGTTGTCAAGGTTGTGAACGTTTTAGCGGTATCCTAACCTAGCAGGCTAAAAGAAAAGGTTGTGAACGTTTTAGTGGTATCCTAACGTAGCAGGCTAAAAGAAACACCTGTTGTGAACGTTTTAGTGGTATCCTAACCTAGCAGGCTAAAAGAAAAGGTTGTGAACGTTTTAGCGGTATCCTAACCTAGCAGGCTAAAAGAAAAGGTTGTGAACGTTTTAGCGGTATCCTAACCTAGCAGGCTAAAAGAAAAGGTTGTGAACGTTTTAGCGGTATCCTAACCTAGCAGGCTAAAAGAAAAGGTTGTGAACGTTTTAGCGGTATCCTAACCTAGCAGGCTAAAAGAAAAGGTTGTGAACGTTTTAGCGGTATCCTAACCTAGCAGGCTAAAAGAAAAGGTTGTGAACGTTTTAGCGGTATCCTAACCTAGCAGGCTAAAAGAAAAGGTTGTGAACGTTTTAGCGGTATCCTAACCTAGCAGGCTAAAAGAAAAGGTTGTGAACGTTTTAGCGGTATCCTAACCTAGCAGGCTAAAAGAAAAGGTTGTGAACGTTTTAGCGGTATCCTAACCTAGCAGGCTAAAAGAAAAGGTTGTGAACGTTTTAGCGGTATCCTAACCTAGCAGGCTAAAAGAAAAGGTTGTGAACGTTTTAGCGGTATCCTAACCTAGCAGGCTAAAAGAAAAGGTTGTGAACGTTTTAGCGGTATCCTAACCTAGCAGGCTAAAAGATAAGGTTGTGAACGTTTTAGCGGTATCCTAACCTAGCAGGCTAAAAGAAAAGGTTGTGAACGTTTTAGCGGTATCCTAACCTAGCAGGCTAAAAGAAAAGGTTGTGAACGTTTTAGCGGTATCCTAACCTAGCAGGCTAAAAGAAACACCTGTTGTGAACGTTTTAGCGGTATCCTAACCTAGCAGGCTAAAAGAAAAGGTTGTGAACGTTTTAGCGGTATCCTAACCTAGCAGGCTAAAAGAAAAGGTTGTGAACGCTTTAGCGGTATCCTAACCTAGCAGGCTAAAAGAAAAGGTTGTGAACGTTTTAGCGGTATCCTAACCTAGCAGGCTAAAAGAAACACCCTGCATATTCTGGTCCTGATGAGAAAGAAAGGGGGGGAGGAAAAGGGGGGGGTTCTCTTCTGCACTGTTCAACCAATCCAGTAAATATGGAGGAGGAGTTGAGACGGAGTGTCGCCTTGGTAACGGTTAATGTTGGTGTTTCTTGTGCATTTGACTCTGCCAAAATAGTACACAGTTACTCTCCTTCTAGATAACATGAAAACAGCCTAACCAGGTCTTAAGTGTCTTGAAGACGCCTAGGCTAGCGCTAGTCAACTTCTTTCACCCATCAGCTTCAGCCAGGCTGGTTGGTTTGACTTGGATAGCCCATCTCTGGGGCTAGAAAGGGACCGCCAATAAATATTTTAGTTGTCTCATTAAAATACGTTCAATATTTGTATATGAATTTCTACAATTTATAATTGGTTTGAGGTTATTAAATATATAAAAATATTGGTCCCATGTACATTGTGTAATTTTACTAGCCACATAGGGATATCAAATGTCAAACCGAATTGACCATGAGCATTAAAGTCCGGTTCCTTTGCAGCTGTGCTCCAAATTGATGATTACTTGAGTGCTGCCAGCTGTGGGCAGGATTGAGAAAAACTGTTACCTTCCCTTCATTCTATGACATCATTTCCCCCCCCCCCCCCCCCCCCTCCACGCCCTCCAACTAACCATCAAACAGGCAAAGCGCCAATACAAATACTAAGCTCAAATCCTATTACACCAACTGGCAGGGCTTGCAAACTATCACTGCTGCGAGCTTTCCAGTGACGCGGTCTTACCAGACAAGCTAAATGCCTTCTATGCTCGCTTCGAGGCAAGCAACACTGAACCATGCGAGAGAGCACCAGTTGTTCCGGACGACTGTGATCACGCTCTCCATAGCAGATGTGAGTTAGACCTTTAAAAACAGGTTAACATTCACAAACCAATTATCAGGAAGCGTGTGCTGACCAGCTGGAAAGTGTTTCCACTGACATTTCCAACCTGTCCCTGTCCGAGTCTAATACCAACATGTTTCAGGCAGACCACCATAGTCCCTGTGCCCAAGAAGGCCAAGGTAACCTGTCTAAATGACTATCGCCCCATAGCATTCCCATCTGTAGCCATGAAATGCTTTGAAAGGCAGGTCATGGCTCAAACACCATTATCCCAGACAGCATGAACCCACTCCAATTCGCATACTGCCCCAACAGAGCCACAATCTCTATTGCCCTCCACACTGTCTTTTCCCAATTGGACAAAAGAAACATCGACGTGAGAATGCTGTTCATTGACTACAGCTTGGCGTTCACCACCATAGCGCCCTACAAGGTCATCACTAAGCTAAGGACCCTGGGACTGAACCCCTCCCTCTGCAACTGGATGCTTCAGAGGGTAGTGCGTACAGCCCAGTACATCACTAAAAGTGGCAGTAATAAAGCCTCTCTTGAAAAAGCCAAACCTTGACACAGAAAATATAAAAAACTAATTGGTCAACTTTCTGTCCAAAAATGATGCAGAAAAATGAATCCATGCTTTTGTCACTTCTAGGTTAGACTATTGCAATGCTCTACTTTCCGGCTACCTGGATAAAGCACTAAATAAACTTCAGTTAGTGCTAAATAAGGCTGCTAGTATCCTGACTAGAACCAAAACATTTGATCATATTACTCCAGTCATAGCCTCCCTACACTGGTTTCCTGTCAAAGAAAGGGCTGATTTCAAGGTTTTACTGCTAACCTACAAAGCATTACATGGGCTTGCTCCTATCTATCTCTCTGATTTGGTCCTGCCGTACATACCTACACGTACGCTACGGTCACAAGACGCAGGCCTCCTAATTGTCCCTAGAATATCTACGCAAACAGCTGGAGGCAGGGCTTTCTCCTATAGAGCTCAATTTTTATGTAATGGTCTGCCTACCCATGTGAGAGACGCAAGCTCGGTCTCAACCTTTAAGTCTTTACTGAAGAATCATCTCTTCAGTGGGTCATATGATTGAGTGTAATCTGGCCCAGGAGTCGGAAGGTGAACGGAAAGGCTCTGGAGCAACGAACCGCCCTTGCTGTCTCTGCCTGGCCAGTTCCCCTCTTTCCACTGGGATTCTCTGCCTCTAACCCTATTACAGGGGCTGAGTCACTGGCTTACTGGTGCTCTTTCATACCGTCCCTAGGGTCCCCTTGGGTTGTGCCGTGGCGGAGATCTTTGTGGGCTATACTCGGCCTTGCCTCAGGATGGTAAGTTGGTGGTTGAAGATATCCCTCTAGTGGTGTGGGGGCTGTGCTTTGGCAAAGTGGGTGGAGTTGTATCCTTCCTGTTTGGCCCTATCCGGGGGTGTCCTCGGCTGGGGCCACAGTGTCTCCTGACCCCTCCGGTCTCAGCCTCCAGTATTTATGCTGCAGTAGTTTGTGTCGGGGGGCTAGGGTCAGTTTGTTATGTCTGGAGTACTTCTCCTGTTTTATCCGGTGTCCTGTGTGAAATTTAAGTATGCTCTCTCTAATTCTCTTTCTTTCCCTCTCTCGGAGCACCTGAGCCCTAGGACCATGCCTCAGGACTACCTGACATGATGACTCCTTGCTGTCCCCAGTCCACCTGGCCGTGCTGCTGCTCCAGTTTCAACTGTTCTGCCTTATTATTATTTGACCATGCTGGTCATTTATGAACATTTGAACATCTTGGCCATGTTCTGTTATAATCTCTACCCGGCACAGCTGGTTCCTCTCTAGGTTTCTTCCTAGGTTTTGGCCTAGGAAGTTTTTCCAAGCCA